>NC_059221.1:9556057-9856057 GCF_020615455.1 Coregonus clupeaformis | reverse complement strand
TCCTGGGCAACGATGCGCCAGGCCAGCTACCTAACATTAGCATACTACATCTAGCTACATGTTGAACTTCCATCCTCTCAGGCCAGGGGCACAATGTATGAATTTATGGTTGGATCAAAAGCACTGTTTTAATCATTGGCCAGTACAGAAAATTAAGTAAAACCACAAGTCTGTCTGTCTGTCTGTCTGTCTGTCTGTCTGTCTGTGTTTGTCTCTGTGTGTTGCTTTGTCTGTGTCTGTCTGTCTGTGTCTGTCTTTCTGTGTCTGTCTGCCTGTGTGTCTGTCTCTGCCTATATTGTGTGTGTTTGTGTCGTTCTGTCTGTCTGTTTGTCTGTCTGTCTGTCTGTCTGTCTGTCCCGGTCTATCTGTCTGCCTGTCTGTCTGTCTGTCTGTCTGTCTGTCTGTCTTCTGTCTGGTCTGTCTGTCTGTCTGTCTGTCTGTGTCTGTCCCAGTCCGTCTGTCCGTGTCTGTCTGTTGCTGTGTCTATGTGTCTGTCTCTGTCTGCTTGTGTCTGTGTCTCTGTCTGTCTGTGTGTCTGTCTCTGTCTGTCTCAGTTTGTCTTTGTCTGTCTGTCTCTGTGTCTGTCCTGGTCCATCTGTGTCGTCTCTGTGTGTGTCTGCCTGTTTGTGTATGTGTGTCTGTCTCTGTGTGTGTGTGTGTGTCTCTGTTTGTATGTGTGTGTGTGTCTGTCTATGTCTGTGTGTGTATGTCAGTGTGTCTGTCTCTGTCTGTCTGTGTCGTCTCTGTGTGTGTCTGTCAGTCTGTGCGTGTCTGTCTGTTTGTATGTCAGTGATTCTGTGTCTGTATGTATGTCTCTGTCTTGTGTGTGTGTGTGTGTGTGTTTGTGTATCTGTCTGTTTATCTGTCTCTGTGTGTCTGTGTCTTTCTGTCAACTGCCTGCCTGTGTCTAACCTGGTCTGTGTCCATCTGTGTGTCTGTCTATCTTTTTGTATCTGTCTGTGTGTCTCTGTCTGTCTCTCTTTGTGTGTATGTGTCTGTCTCTGTGTGTTTCTGTCTGTGTGTGTGTGGCTGTCTGTGTCTCTTTCTGTCTGTGTGTCTGTGTCTCTTTGTTTGTCTCTGTCTGTGTGTGTGTGTTTCTGTGTCTGTATGTGTGTCTCTTTCTTTCTGTCTGTCTGTCTTTGTCTCTGTCTGTCTCTGTGTGTCTGTCTGTTTCTCTGTGTGTTTCTGTCTGTGTGTGTGTCTGCCTGTGCCTGTGTGTCTGCCTGCCTCGCTGTCTGTCTATATCTGTCGCTCTGTCTCTGTGTGTCTCTTTCTTTCTGTCAACTGTTTTTGTCTGTCTGTGTCTAACCCGGTCTGTGTCCATCTGTGTGTCTGTGTCTTTTTGTGTCTTTTTGTGTCTGTCTGTCTGTCTGTCTGTCTGTCTGTCTGTCTGTCTGTCTGTCTGTCTGTGTCTGCCTGTGTGTGTCTGTCTCTCTTTGTGTCTGTGTGTCTCTGTTTCTCTGTGCTTCTCTGTCTGTGTGTCTCTGTCTGTGTGTGTTTGTGTCTGCCTGTGTGTGTGTGTCTGCCTCTGTCTGTCTATATGGCTGTATGTGTCTGTGTCAGTCTGTCAGTCAGTGTGTGTCTCTCTGTGTGTGTCTGTATGTGTGCCTGTGTGTCTGTCGGTGTCTCTGTGACAGTCTCTGGGTGTCTGTCTGTCTGTGTCTGTCCCGGTCCGTCTGTGCCTGTCTGTCTCTGTTTCTCTGTGCTTCTCTGTCTGTGTGTCTCTGTCTGTGTGTGTTTGTGTCTGCTTGTGTGTGTGTGTGTGTGTGTGTGTGTGTGTGTGTGTGTGTGTGTGTGTCTGTCTGTCTCTGTCTGTCTATATGGCTGTATGTGTCTGTGTCAGTCTGTCAGTCAGTGTGTGTGTCTCTGTGTGTGTCTGTATGTGTGCCTGTGTGTCTGTCTGTGTCTCTGTGACTGTCTCTGGGTGTCTTTCTGTACGTCAGTGTTTCTGTCTGTGTGTGTGGGTGTGTCTGTCTCTCTGTCTCTGTCTGTCTCTCTGGCTATGTGTGTGTCTGTGTCTCTCTGTCTGCCTCTGTGTCTGTCTGTGTGTGTTTCTGTCTCTGTATGTCTGTGTCTGTCTGTTTGTGTCTGTCTGTCTGTCTGTCTGTCTGTCTGTCTGTCTGTCTGTCTGTGTCCGTCCCTGTCTGTCTGTGTCGTCTCTGTCTGTCTGTCTGTGTGTTGTCTGTCGGTCTGTGTCTGTGTGTTTCTGTGTGTCAGTCTGTCTCTGTGTATATGTATCTCTGTTTCTCTGTCTGTGTGTCTGTCTCTTTCTGTGTGTCTGTCTGTGTGTCTGTCTGTGTATCTGTCTATCTGTGTCTGTCTGTGTCAGCCTGTGTCAGTCTATGTCAGTCAGTCTGTGTCAGTCAGTCAGTCTGTGTCTGTCTTTCTGTGTCTCTTTCAGTGTCTGTCAATTTGTCTGTGTGTGTCATTCTGTGTCTGTCTCTGTGTCTGTCACTCAATCTCCTCTGTTACTCTTTCTTCATATTTATCCCTCACTTACACTCCATCTCACTTTTTTCCTTTATTAATTTACTCTCACCATCTCTGTTTATCCATCCTCTCCATCTATTTCACTATCTGCATTCTGCCCTCCTATGCCACAACAACTGTCTTACAAGGCCAATATAATGGCATGTTTGGCAGGGCTCCACACTGCCACTCTGCATAATTTGTTTTCTGCGCGTTTGTTAGCAGGCAGCTAGTGTTGAATTTGCTAAAGACGCTTCATAGAACCACTGGCCAGTCAATCTGTCACACAACGTTACATATGCTTATTTAAATAAATAGATTGTCTCATGTCATGTGGGCATTCTCTGAACAGACTGAGGTGCGCCTCATTGAGGCCCCCTAGTGGTGAGTGGAGGGACATGCAGTGGGATACGGTTTGCCTATGCGCTACCTCCTGAGCATTTAGGGAGCAATAGTAATGGCGTCTTTTTGTAGGCACTAACAGAGTATCTCCGCCAAGGCTCGTTGGCCAAAGCCTATGGGGAAATTAATGGGTTTATTGGAGGGGTTTTGGATAAACGCCGAAAATAAGGTCTGTGGTAAACACAGGCTTAGGAGATCTTACATGTTTTGTTCTACAAGATGATCTTCATCAGCTAACTTTTAGAATTTTGAAGCATTTATGTTAATCAAAACAAGCACATAAAGGCTCATTCATAAAGATCATGTTAATTGATTGATATTATCTCATAGAACAAAACATATAAGATCTCCTGTTAGCCTGTCTTAACCTCAGACTTTATTTTCGGCGTTTATCCCAAAGCCCCATTATTTTCCCATTAATTTCCCCCAAAGGAATGGCCAATGAACCAGAGGTAGAAAATGCTAACTAATTTCCTGTTTTTAGGACTACAAGCTGGCGAGCTCTATTGCTTTTTGCAGTTGTAGGTCATTCTGAAAACAAAGCTGCCATAACACATAAGTAGGACCCAAGTAAGCAATATCATTGTGTCAAGCGTCAGAGTAGGACGGCTGATTTAGGATCAGTTTTGCCTTTTATTTTACAAGACGTAACATTACATGGACAAGGGCGACCTGATCATAGATCAGCACCCCTATTCTGAAATACTTGATAAATACGGCCCCTGAATCTCCAAGCACTATTCCTCAAAATGCCTGAACGCTTGAGGAAGTGCTGAAGTTGTCCCGGACATGGAAATAGCTCCATAGGAATCTTGTTCAGTGAGGTCACTAAGTAGAGTTGAGACGGCGTAGCCCTGATCCTCTGGTGTGTCTCTGTCTGCCTGTGTGCACAGAGAGCTGGCGGGCACCTTTGCCCAGCTGTGTCAGCAGGTGGACGTGACAAGGCAAAACCTGGAGGATGAGATCACCGACATGAGCACTAAGATCGAGCTGCTGGACGCGATGCAGAGCAAGGCCAGACTGCTCCGGTAAGACATGAGGCTAGAAAATACACTGGTTATGTCCTAAATGGCACCCTAGTGCCACTAGTGCCCATAGGGATCTGGTCAAAGGGAGTGCACTACATTCTCAATAACTTCAATTCTCAGTGGGCTCATAGTAAAGGAAAAAGTAGTATTAGCCATAACTACTTCTGAGGTATTAAAGTCCCATCTGTTTTTATTGCAGACAAGGCACTACTACTTGTCTTGAAGTTGTGTACCCATCCCTGCACATGAGTATGGTGTTGTCTTGTTCCCTGGCAGGAATAAGGCTGGCTGGCTGGACAGTGAGCTGAACATGTTCACTCAGCAGTACCTACAGCAGGGCCGATAGTAGTGACCGTCGACCACAGGTGAACCCTGAGATGAACCGTGGAGAGAACGTTGACTGCGAAAAGACCAAGACTGTCCTGTGTTAACCTGAGAGAGGGAGTTCTCGCAACCTAGACAACAGGGTTAATTTGGTTTTCAATGCAGTCAAATCAGGAAGTGAACTGAAAGTCAATGGATACATTTGAAAAAATGGCACATTGTTTTCAGAATATTAATTTAAATTTGCTTACCGAAGTGGACTGACTTGAAAATTAAAATAGACTTCCAACCCTGCTAGACATGCACCCCTCCTCAAATGATTCACTCTCTCCTTTGGGACATTTTCGTTATTTTTTTTTGGTGCTAGTATTAATTTAAGGATAACATATTTGACAGTGCTTTTTATAGAAGGCTAATTTATTTGATACCAAATACCATTCTACTATACGACATGTTGTCAAAAAAGATTGCATAATTTATAGTTTGTGTTTTGTATATTTGATTTGACGTTACATGCCTTTGAACACAGAAGATGATTAAGTGCCACCCTGAAATAATGGCAATCTGAAGGAGGTCACGGAAAGAAAAAAACCTGTTGTAAATACCAGGGAACATCCAAAAGTGCAGCAGAAATGCAAAATAATGTATTCCTATAAGCTTACTATAAGCTTTGGTCTATTATTCTGACAATGAAATGACACTGGCTATATGAAACCGAGTAGACTAGCATGCTAGAAGATAGAGGTTAGCCGATGTCCGTTCTGAATGTATTCGTATGCCTTGGTCATGTACTCATGCTCACTCATGCTCACTTGATTTGTCCTCAACTCAGTGTTAATCAATGTGGGACAGAGTGGATCACGCTCTGTCTGAGCTGATGCCTGTAGCACTTCGGCGATCATGGTTGAGAAGTCATAGCTGTTTAGACTTTGTTTACTGGTAGACACATCGTTGGGTGTATGGTGTGTGTGGTCCAAGACCCTTTACTCTTACATCTCATAGTCACAGCAACTCTGAAGGATCGTTATAGTGGAAACATCACCGTTATTTCTCATGAGCAAACCTTTGCACCCCAAGGCCTTGCCCCCTAATATGTAAGATTGATAAAGGCACATGTTAAGGCATCAGCACTACCATTGAAATGCATCTCAAAACCTCAAGGTCTCTGAATAGTGTGTCACTAATGGCAGTTGTCCTTCAGGTGTATGGCTATGTGTTTGTGTTGGGTTGTGCCAAGCGAGTTGGAAAGGGGTCTGAAGAGTTCTTCAGAATGAAAAGGTGTACTTTATACCTCACTGCCTCTGTTTTGTAAATTTTTTTGTACTTGACAATTCGGCTTTTAGTTTATTTTTTCCCCAGTTACAAAGCCAGAAATCAAATAAAATGTGTAGACCTGCATGCAGTGACTGTTGTAATTTGTCTTGTTAAACGTTAATGTAAAAAAAAAAATTACAGTGTATTTTACATTTTAGTCATTTAGCAGACACTCTTATCCAGAGCAACTTACAGTTAGTGAGTGCATACATTTTCGTACTGGCCCCCCGCGGGAAATGAACCCACAACCCTGGCATTGCAAGCGCCATGCTCTACCAACTGAGCTACACCGGGCCAGTGTTATTAAAGCAGTGTTAACGAGGAACAACAAAGTGTGTATGGAAAATGTGTTATTTTGTGTAATCCTTTGAGTTGAGGGAACCTGCATAATTGTAAAACCAGAGACTTTTGTTGATATAACATTAGTTTCAGCTCAGGGGAGCATAATTGAATACACATGATAATTAAATGTATAGTCCAATTTGCCCCTTTGTTTTAAGATACATTTTTATTCTTGGCTGTAAATCACTGTAATGATTCCTCTTGACACCTGTCAGGAGCTGCATATGGAAATATAAGGCTTAATTAAAGAACTACCTATATGACTTACATTGCTGTTGAACATACACTACCGGTCAAAAGTTTTAGAACACCTACTCATGCCAGGGTTTTCCATTATTTTTACTATTTTCTACATTGTAGAATAATAGTGAAGACATCAAAATTATGAAAGAACACATATGGAATCATGTAGTAACCAAAAAAAGTGTTAAACGATGACAGCTTTGCACACTCTTAGTATTCTCTCAACCAGCTTCACCTGGAATGCTTTTCCAACAGTCTTGAAGGAGTTCCCACGTATGCTGAACACTTGTTGGCTGCTTTTCCTTAACTATGCGGTCCGACTCATCCCAAACCATCTCAATTTGGTTGAGGTCAGGGGATTGTGGAGGCCAGGTCATCTGATGCAGCACTCCATCAACCTCCTTCTTGGTAAAATAACCCTTACACAGCCTGGAGGTGTGTTGGGTCGTTGTCCTGTTGAAAAACAAATGATTTTCCCACTATCGCTGCAGAATGCTGTGGTAGCCATGATGGTTAAGTGTGCCTTGAATTCTAAAATCACAATGTCATCGGCAAAGCACCCCCACACAATAACACATCCTCCTCCATGCTTTACGGTGGGAAATACACATGCGGAGATAATCCGTTCACCCACACCACATCTCACAAAGACACGGTAGTTGAAACCAAAAATCTCAAATTTGGACTCCAGACCAAAGGACACATTTCCACCGGTCTAATGTCCATTGCTCGTGTTTCTTGGCCCAAGCAAGTATCTTCTTATTATTGGTGTCCTTTAGTAGTGGTTTCTTTGCAGCAATTCGACCATGAAGGCCTGATTCACGCAGTCTCCTCTGAACAGTTTATGTTGATGTGTCTGTTACTTGAACTCTGAAGCATTTATTTGGGCTGCAATTTCTGAGGCTGGTAACTAATTAACTTATCCTCTGCAGCAGAGATAACTCTGGGTCTTCCATTCCTGTGGCAGTCCTCATCATAGCGCTTGATGGTTTTTGCGACTGCACTTGAAGAAACTTTCAAAGTTCTTGAAATGTTCCATATTGACTGACCTTCATGTCTTAAAGTAATGATGGACTGTTGTTTCTCTTTGTTTATTTGAGCTGTTCTTGCCATAATATGGACTTGGTCTTTTACCACATAGAGCTATCTTCTGTATACCCCCCTACCTTGTCACAACACAACACAACTGAGTGGCTCAAACGCATTAAGAAGGGAAAAAATTCCACAAATTAACTTTTAACGAGGCACACCTGTTAATTTAAATGCATTCCAGTTGACTACCTCATGAAGCTGGTTGAGAGAATGCCAAGAGTGTGCAAAGCTGTAATCATGACAAAGTGTGGCTATTTTAAGAAAATATATTTTGATTTGTTTAACACTTTTTTGGTTACTACATGATTCCATATGTGTTATTTCATAGTTTTGATGTCTTCCCTATTATTCTACAATGTAGAAAATAGTAAAAATAAAGAAAAACCCTGGAATGGGTAGGTGTTCTATATAGAACAGTTTCTTTACCAAGTGTATAACGTTACTATACCAGATAGAATATAATGTCCTGTCTATGCTGTGAGTACTACGTATATTGTAAGACTGACTGGACATTCACTTGAGCACCTAATAAGTGAATGTGACATTTGTCTCATCAAACCTCAGTATAGCTGTCATTTTGGAGAATCTGCATGTAATATACACTGTCTACTTCAGTGCTTCCCAACCAGGGGTACTAGGACACCTGGGGGTACTTGAGAACGCTCATGAGACCATAGGTTTATTGGTAAAATGCACATAGGGGGTACTTCAGGGGCACTTCGGGATGAGCAAAATGTTGTTGGTGGTACAGTACTGGTCTATTTAGCCTTTACAGTATATCGAGCCAAGTAAGCAAAGCACTACAGGGTTGTGGCATCAGTTACCCGCGGCTGGTGCACCACCATTTTTCTTGGTGTCATAACCCTAATTATTGTTCTGTCCATTACCTGAAATGCTCCCATTTATAACCATGATGTTCCACTGTTCAAACAGTAATTAAGTCAGTAATGAACAGAGGACCACTGTGCGTCCTTTACGATCCCCAGACTCATTTGCATGTTAATTATCATTAGCGGTGGGGTAAACAAGACCCAACAGCTAAACTAGCAACTTCATCAGTCTCTCCACCAACATGTCTCTCAGAATTTAAGGGTTTGCAGTTAGCCCCAGGAATGTATAAAAGTCAGATTAGGGTTTTATGACCTTGGTTGCCATTGTTTTGGAAGGCTCAGAGGTCAACATTATTACATGCAGTCATTTCCCCATAATTCATTCTCTATAAGCTACAGTATATCTCCTAATTGTGCTTTGGAGCAAACAACCTTTAATGGAACTTAATGAAAAGACAAAACCTTTGTGACATTTGCATTTCAGTATTAGTAGTCTGAGAATAAATAATACATTCTCTATATCTAAGCCATCAAGGTCTGAGAAGTTAGGAAACACTTTTTCTACAGAAACAGCTGGATCATATAGATTTTTTTTAAATGTGTGTGTTTATGAAGTGTAAAATAGTATGCATATTACTGTAGGCTACTGTACAACCCTTTAGTTTGTCTTGATTTTTTTCTTTCTTTTAGTGGTCTGTTGGGGGGAGTGGTCCACACTTACCAGCGGAGGGCGACAAAATCTAGTTTTTGGACACTCTCGATGTTCTCCATCCGTCAAGAAGCAACATTTGTCCAATGTCCAACACAAGCCTATTTTTTAAGAACATGATCAACTTGCATTTAAATATCATATTTTGATCATTTTTACTACGGTAAACTTCAATGTAACGGTTGATTAGGGCATGCTACTGTTTTTAGGATTGAAGCTTAATTTTCAAATCACAGACATTTCAAATAACTTAAAGGGCAATTCCGTAACTTTTTAACCTCATTCATTGTTTCCAGCACCATACCAGTGTCTATGTATATGACAACAGCGCATTTCTATGTTCTGTGGTTAAAAATATTATTGTCTGTAACCACGTTTCCATCCACAGTTTTTATGCGATTTAAAGTAATAAAGAATAAAATAAATGATTGGCAGTGTACATGATGGTCAAGACAAACCGATTACCACTCTTTGCTTTGGGCAAAGGACCAACACAATCCACTTGAACCCTGCTGAAAGGTTCATCAAAAGCAGGAATAGGCTGCAAAAGGTGCAACCGGCATGGCTTGGTTCAGTTTACCTGTCTGCTAGCAAACGCAACAGGATTTACAGTAAGCCACAACATCCTGTTTCAGACCAGGACAGAAGAAGTTACGCAAGATACGGTCATACGTCTTGTTGACCCCAAGATGCCATACTACCATCGTGAGCCAACCTCAGTATCTCTTGTCGAAGCGTAACTGGAACGACAATTTGAGATACACTGGGCCAATCGTCTTGCCCAGAAGTGGCGCGAGAACGCCATTTCCTCGTTAGAACACCAGCTCTGTCAAAGTAACCCACACAAACTTAATCAAACATCTTTACTCTGTTCCGCAATCAGCTGCTTCCTAGACAACTGTAGGGATCCTCTCTTCCTTCAGCGGTCCTACAAACTCACTCAGCTTTGGGGTTTTCAAAGGAGAGGTCAACTCAGGAGGTTTACAGAAATCAGGATCACCCATAAACCTCTCAGACAGATCAACCATGGTGGAATCGCTGACATCCTCCTCAACACTAGACTTGCTCCTGGCGACTTTGTTAGACATAGCACGTGTAACAGCACACGTTGGGAACACTAGGGTATTTTTCTGATAACCCATCAGGTTCCTCTACTCTGGGTTCCTTACAAACGACAGGATTTGGCACGACCTTCCCTCCAGCCAAATCGTTTCCCAAAATGAATGAGACCCCCTTCACCGATAGGCTAGGCCTCACTTCAACGACAATGGAACCAGAAATAAGATCAGACTCGAGTTCCACATTATACAAAGGAACTTCCATGCATCACATCTCCACGCCTTGTACTAACACACTGTAACCAGTTGCTGAAGTGTCAGAAAGGCAAAACACCCTCCAAAATGAAGGACTGGGCTGCCCCATTGTCTCGCAGTATTTTCACCGGCTGCTTAACAGCATCGCCACTTTGCAGAGACACGAACCTGTCTGAAACAAAGGGTTAATACCCATCTGATCCAAAATCTTGTTTAGGAGATACACCAGTCCCAACCAGAGACTTAATGTGCTGGAGTGCTCCCACAAGAAGAAATAGCTTTTTCTCTCTCTCATTTTTCTGTTTCAATTTAGGACACTGAGAGACAACGTGTCTTTTCTCACGGCAGTTGTTTCCAGCACCATACCAGTGATCTATACAGGAAGGTTTTTTGCAACAATTAAGAGATTTTATATTATTTAAAGTAGGCTAGGTTATAATGTATAACAGTTTTTTTGTTGTTGTGTAAAGCAGATCAAGGTCTATACCTCAGCAAGTGGCGACCCGTCATTCAGGGCAGGTGGCCTTTCCTGTTTTGCATGTTATTGTGGCATTAATACATGTCACATATCAGTTTGGGCACTATAGAAAAGGACTGAAATCTTGCAGTAGGAGGTGACTTCTCTGGATTGCTTTTTGCGTAGGGATAACTACTGAGTGCTTTGTTTATGAATGTAGTTTAATGTGTTAACACAAATTCATCTACAAGGACTGCAGCTTTCTCAAGAGTGAGATCCTTGTGCTCATAAATGTAGGTAGCAACCCTTTCGGGAAGGCAATTCTTGAACTGCTCGAGAAGTACAAGTGTCTTTAAATCCTCAAGGTCCTTGATCTCTTGAGAACCACACCACCAATCAAAAAGACATGCATGTTCCCTTGCGAACTCCACATGGCTTTGTGATTCTGTCTTTCGTAATTTACGGAACTGTTGTCTGTATGCCTTTGGGACCAACTAGCAAACCTGAAGGATAGCACCTTTAACAGTGTCATAATCTGAACTCTGGTCAAGAGATAAAGCAGCGTACACTGTCTGAGCCTTTCCCACCAGAACACTATGGAGGAGCAGTGACCAAATATCTCGTGGCCATTTTAGGGACGTGGCAATCTGCTCTAACATAGTAAAATATACATCCACCTCCCTTTCATTGAAAGGCGGTACAGGTGTTAGTGACAGAAACTCTACACAAAAGTGTATTTTGAATACTCAAATATTTGGGCACAGCAGAGATTCAGAGTAGGTGATTAGAGCGACTACAATACTCATGGGAAACTAGATCTCGGACGAGCCCCCATTTAAACCAACACATTTATTATACATACACCTGTGAATGTGACAAACGAAACTAAAAAAAATAGATAATTTACATCAATCCATTGCCAAATATTTGAGGTGCTGGTCTTCGTCTAGAAAATAATTTGTGTTACAGTAACTAGGTTTCTATCCAATTGGCAACAGACCCCCATGCGAACATTCCAAAATGTGCACAAAACAATATGCACATCTTCCCACTGGAGAAGTGGCTCCATCAAACCGACCAGCTGTGCACAAAAGGCTGTGCACGATGACGCATTGTACAAACAAACAACTTTTGCAGCCAAACTACCATGCAAAACACACATTTTGTAACTGTTTGGACCAATGATTACATCCCAGATCAGCTAGGAGTGTGCAAGGTGGTATTGAATGTGTCGCTGTTTGACACCTTGATTACTCCAATTTGTCTCTTGACTTTTACGCCTACGTTATAAACTTTAATTTGTAAGCTAGGTTGTAGCAACCTCATGATGGCTATAGGGCAAATTTGAGTATCATTTATTACCCTAAACCTATCGATGTTACATTGAACTGGGTGAATGGAATATGAATGACAGTCATCCAATATTCTGTAATAGAAATACTGCCATGCTCATGAAAAAAATATGTCCTCCCTAATCTTAAACGGCACCGACCTCAACTGTTCACCACCTTGTGAAGTTCATCATAACTTATTTACATTTTACATTTACATTTTTAGTCATTTAGCAGACGCTCTTATCCAGAGCGACTTACAGTTAGTGAATACATATTTTTTTATACTGGCCCCCCGTGGGAATCGAACCCACAACCCTGGCGTTGCAAACGCCATGCTCTATCAACTGAGCTACATCCCTGCCGGCCATTCCCTCCCCTACCCTGGACCAATTGTGCGCCACCCATGAGTCTCCCGGTCGCGGCCGGCTGCGACAGAGCCTGGATTCGAACCAGGATCTCTAGTGGCACAGTTAGCACTGCGATGCAGTGCCTTAGACCACTGCGCCACTCTGTAGCCTAAGAAACTGAATATTTTCCCGAGTTATAGTGGGAGCACAACACAACATACAGTTGAAGTCGGAAGTTTACATACACCTTAGCGAAATACATTTAAACTCAGTTTTTCACAATTCCTGACGTTTAATCCTAGTAAAAATTCCCTGTCTTAGGTCAGCTAGGATCACCACTTTATTTTAAGAATGTGAAATGTCCGAATAATAGTAAATTGTATTTATTTCATCACATTCCCAGTGGGTCAGAAGTTTACATACACTCAATTAGTATTTGGCAGCATTGCCTTTAAATTGTTTAACTTAGGTCAAACGTTTTGGGTAGCCTTCCACAAGCTTCCCACAATAAGTTGGGTGAATTTTGGCCCATTCCTCCTGACAGAGCTGGTGTAACTGAGTCAGGTTTGTAGGCCTCCTTGCTCGCACACGCTTTTTCAGTTCTGCCCACAAATGTTCTATAGGGTTGAGGTCAGGGCTTTGTGATGGCCACTCCAATACCTTGACTTTGACATTTTGCCACAACTTTGGAAGTATGCTTGGGGTCATTGTTCATTTGGAAGACCCATTTGCGACCAAGCTATAACTCCCTGACTGATGTCTTGAGATGTTGCTTCAATATATCCACATAATTTTCCTTCCTCATGATGCCATCTATTTTATGAAGTGCACCAGTCCCTCCTGCAGCAAAGCACCCCAACAACATGATGCTCCTGCAGCAAAGCACCCCCACAGCATGATGCTGCCACCCCCGTGCTTCACGGTTGGGATGGTGTTCTTTGGCTTGCAAGCATTCCCCTTTTTTCTCCAAACATAACGATGGTCATTATGGCCAAACAGTTCTATTTGTGTTTCATCAGACCAGAGGACATTTCTCCAAAAAGTACGATCTTTGTCCCCATGTGCTGTTGCAAACCGTTGTCTGGCTTTTTTATGGTGGTTTTGGAGCAGTGGCTTCTTCCTTGCTGAGCGGCCTTTCAGGTTATGACGATTAAGGACTCGTTTTACTGTGGATATTGATACTTTTGTACCTGTTTCCTCCAACATCTTCACAAGGTCCTTTGCTGTTGTTCTGGGATTGATTTGCTGTCACGATCGTCGTATGGAGTAGACCAAGGCGCAGCGTGATGAACGAACATATTTAATCTTTATTATCTTCAGTGATAATAAGAACAACAAAACAACAAAACGAAACATGCAGTCCTACGGTTTAACATAACCAACAAGGAACAAACCAAACGGAAACAAGATCCCACAAACACGAATGGAAAACAGACTGTTTAAATATGGTTCCCAATCAGAGACAACCAGCCACAGCTGACACTCGTTGCCTCTGATTGAGAACCACACTGGCCAACATAGAAATAGAATACTAGAACACGACATAGAAACACAAACACATAGAAACTACACACCCTGGCTCAAAATATAGAGTCCCCAGAGCCAGGGTGTGACAGTACCCCCCCCCCCCCCAAAGGCGCGGACTGCGACCGCGCCTCAACAAAACCCAAACAGGGGAGGGCTGGGTGGGCATTCCTCCTCGGAGGCGGTTCCGGCTCCGGGCTTGACCACCACCCTTCAATAATCCCCCCGTAGCGCCCCTGGTCCGGTCTGGCCCCGCTGGCTGGAGCTGGACTGGACATCGATGGATCGGATTGCTTAAGCTCCGTTGTGGAGCCGCTGACCGGTACCTGATCAGGCACCGGTGACCCAGGCACGGGTTGTGCCGGACTGACGACGCGCACCCCTGGCTTGGTGTGTGGAGCAGGAACGGACCGGACCGGGCTGACGATGCGCACCCCTGGCTTGGTGCGTGGAGCAGCAACGGGCCGGACCGGGCTGACGATACGCACCCCTGGCTTGGTGCGTGGAGCAGGAACGGACCGACCGGGCTGACGATGCGCACTCCCTGGCTTGGTGCGTGGAGCAGCAACGGGCCGGACCGGGCTGACGATACGCACCCCTGGCTTGGTGCGTGGAGCAGGAACGGGCCTTACCAGGCTGACGACTCGCACCCCTGGCTTGGTGCGAGTGGCAGGAACGGGCCTTACCAGGCTGACGACTCGCACCCCTGGCTTGGTGCGAGTGGCAGGAACAGGCCGGGCCGGGCTGGCGACGCGTACCGTAGGCTTGGTGCGAGTAGCAGGAACAGGCCGGGCTGGGCTGGCGACGCGCACCGTAGGCTTGGTGCGAGTGGCAGGAACAGGCCGGGCCGGGCTGGCGACGCGCACCGTAGGCTTGGTGCGAGTAGCAGGAACAGGCCGGGCCGGGCTGGCGACGCGCACCGTAGGCTTGGTGCGGGGAGCAGGAACAGGCCGGGCCGGGCTGGCGACGCGCACCGTAGGCTTGGTGCGAGTAGCAGGAACAGGCCGGGCCGGGCTGGCGACGCGCACCGTAGGCTTGGTGCGAGTGGCAGGAACAGGCCGGGCCGGGCTGGCGACACGCACCGTAGGCTTGGTGCGAGGGGCAGGAACAGGCCGGGCCGGGCTGTGGACACGGATAGGAGGCCTGGAGTGAAGAGCGGCCACAACCCGTCCTGGCTGAATGCCTACCTTCACACACTCTGTGTGAGGCATCCGCACAGGACGTACAGGGCTGTGTACCCGTACTGGCATAACAGCACGTGACACTGGCGCAGGATATCCGGGACTGAGGAGAGGCACTGGAGACCACGAGCGCTGAGCCGGCACACTCCGTCCTGGCTGCATGCCCACCTTCGCACGACACGTGCGGGGTGCTCGCACAGGATGTACCGGACTATGCCGGACCACTCGTGGCACAGTACGCAGCTCCGCACACCGCGGAACCTGCCCAGTCCCATGCTGCCATGCCTGAGTACGGGGAGTTGGCTCTGCTCTCCATCCAGGCTCCGCCAACCTGCCTTCTGGCCCCCCAAACCCGGTGGCCTCCTCTCCAAATCTCCCAAATCGCCCTGTGGCAGCCTCCTGCTGCCCAGTCGCCCATGCCGTGTGCCCCCCCCCTAACATTTTTTTGGGGTTGCCTCTCGTCCGACCGACGACGACACTGTTTACGCCGTTGCTCATCTCTACGTCGCGCCTCTACCGTCTCCCTCCATGGACGGCGATCCATCCCGGCCTGGATTTCCTCCCAGGTCCAGGACCCCTGCCCGTCCAAGATCTGCTCCCACGTCCAGGCTGCCTGCTCCTGGACACGCTGCTTGGTCCTGGGTTGGTGGGATCTTCTGTCACGATCGTTGTATGGAGTAGACCAAGGCGCAGCGTGATGAACGAACATATTTAATCTTTATTATCTTCAGTGATAATAAGAACAACAAAACAACAAAACGAAACGTGCAGTCCTACGGTTTAACATAACCAACAAGGAACAAACCAGACGGAAAACAAGATCCCACAAACACAAAGGGAAAACAGACAGTTTAAATATGGCTCCCAATCAGAGACAACCAACAACAGCTGACACTCGTTGCCTCTGATTGGGAGCCACTCAGGCCAACATAGAAATAGCACAACTAGAACTCCCGACATAGAAACACAACACATAGAATGAACACACCCTGGCTCAACATATAGAGTCCCAGAGCCAGGGTGTAACATTTGCACTTTTCGCACCAAAGTACGTTCATCTCTAGGAGACAGAACACGTCTCCTTCCTGAGCGGTATGACGGCTGCATGGTCCCATGGTGTTTATACTTGAGTACTATTGTTTGTACAGATGAACATGGTACCTTCAGGCGTTTGGAAATTGCTCCAAAGGATGAACCAGACTTGTGGATGTCTACAATGTGTTTTCTGAGGTCTTGGCTGATTTCTTTTGATTTTCCCATGATGTCAAGCAAAGAGGCACTGAATTTGAAGGTAGACCTTGAAATACATCCACAGGTACACCTCCAATTGACTCAAATGATGCCAATTAGCCTATCAGAAACTTCTAAAGCCATGACATCATTTTCTGGAATTTTCCAAGCTGTTTAAAAAGGCACAGTCAACTTAGTGTATGTAAACTTCTGACCCACTGGAATTGTGATACAGTGAATTATAAGTGAAATAATCTGTCTGTAAACAATTGTTGGAAAAATTACTTGTGTCATCCACAAAGTAGATGTCCAACCTAAGTATATGTAAACTTCCGACTTCAACTGTATCATCGCGTGACTTCAAGTTTATATCAATTTGATGGTTATTATATCAATATTTGTGCATCAATGCTTTTCCACTGCCACTTCTTTAATAATTAATTTAACAGACACAAAAAGACCCCACCTTGTCTAGCTTATTTTGTTTTGTCTAGATTTGGAAAATGTATATGTCAGTGACCGTAGTAGTAGGTACGTTTCCAATTAATGAAAAGCCACTCAAATGACAACGAAAACCCTTCGCGCAAGACCGACTCGACAAGTGCCAGACAGGGTGAGTAATGATTTTTATTTGATCATTAGATATACTTTTCTGACAAATGTTGAAACCTTAATTGAAATATCACTAATTTCATTGTATTAACTGCTTAATGGATAATCCATTCAGGTTGTTCTCTCTTGAGAGTTCTCTCTAGGAGCAGGCCTACTAAGCCTAGTCTGGCTATATTGGACCTTTTACCCCTGTCCACCTTAATGTTCACCCAGCCCAACGGCCGGCAGATGACGATATTGAGTCGTTTCATCTTACTGTCCAAAGGGAATGTATGCAGCAGGCTATACACTCGTATCTCCCCTCGACCAGTTCATACATAAAACATTCTACATTCAGGCTGCAAAGGTGTCAATTTCCTCTTTAACTTGATTTAATGGCGAGAAGGCAGAAAAAATGCTAGGGTGGCTAATGCTACTCCCTGACATTGTGTACAGCGTTCAGACCAAGGGTAAACAACAGACTGTTGCAATATGATTGGATGAACGAGATACGCAACATCCAGGACTAGCATTTAGCCATTCTAGTATGTTGGTGGGAAATGGTGTTTCATAAAGAAAGTATGCATATTTCCCACTTTTTTCTGCCTTCTCGCCATTAAATCGAGGTAAAGAGGAAATCAACGCCTTTGCAGCTTGAATGGAGAATGTTTTATGTACGAACCAGTCCACGGGGGATACAAGTGTATAGCTGGCTGTATACATTCCCTTTGGACTCAATATTGCCATCTGCCGGCCTTTGGGCTGATGTATTCACCCTCTCCTTGATGGTGGATTAGAAAAGCTATGCTATCAATTTGATAATACACACAGATTGTTGTGGTTGGGATTGGGGTTTGAGCTTCGCCAATTCACTTTTGTTGAGTGGGCAAGGTCCAACCCATAACAATTGTAAAACCCTGTGCATTTAATGTAGGCCTAGGCCCTACTTTAAATATGACTTTATAGTAGATTGCATGTCAATGCATGAGAGAGGCAGTGCTTATCACATCACAGAAATTTCAGCTGCATTTGTTCACATGTCAGTGGATAACAAGCTTTGAGAGTGATAAAACAGAATCATGTCAGTTTTATTCACATTCATGTTTGATTTGTTACATCTGTAAAAACTAAAGCAACTGCACAGATGTCAAGCTGAATATATGAAAATGTAATGCCCTTACAGAAGCATAGTGGTCTGTGTTGAAATCATGCGCTTACCTTCCGAGAGGAAGCCTGGAGTCCTAACAATGGCTTAGCTGTGGACACTAGGTGTGAGGCTTCCCATCCAGGCACTCAACATGCAGTAATGTTGAACAAATGTCACCTTTCAGCTTCTCCCAAGCTGAGTTGAGATGTATTCTGGCACTCCTCTCTTTGTGCTACAGAATCCCTTTGTGGCTCTGCTGCTCTGCTCTGACCTGGCTCCAGCTGTTAACGTGTTCAGGGTTAGGAGGGCAGAATGTGTGTGTGTGTGTCACATATTTTTGGCCTGAGAGTATTGTGGTATTCCATCAGACGATGCTTCTCATCACATGCAGAAAGTCCCATGGAGAAAGTCAGATGGACACAGTGATGGACTATGTGGGTTCTGGCCTAGATAGACATGTACATTGCCTTGCAAAAGTATTCATCCGCCTTGCCGTTTTTCCTATTTTGTTGCATTACAACCTGTAATTTAAATTGATTTTTATTTGGATTTCATGTAATGGACATACACAAAATAGTCCAAATTGGTGAAGTGAAATGAAAAAAATAACTTGTTTCAAAAAATTCTAAAAAATAAATAACGGAAAAGTGGTGCGTGCATATGTATTCACCCCCTTTGATATGAAGCCCCTAAATAAGATCAGGTGCAACCAATTACCTTCAGAAGTCACATAATTAGTTAAATAAAGTCCACCTGTGTGCAATCTAACTGTCACATGATCTGTCACATGATCTCAGTATATATACACCTGTTCTGAAAGGCCCCAGAGTCAGCAACGCCACTACACAACATGCCTACCACTTTGAAGATGCAAAATATTTTTGTGTGTGAAACAAACAAGAAATAAGACAAAAAACTGAAAACTTCTTGAATGTGCATAACTATTCATCATGTTTGGGGAGTCTCCCACATGCCTTTTGGCGAACACCAAACGTGTTTGCTTATTTTTTCTTTAAGCAATGGCTTTTTTCTGGCCAGCTCTGTGGAGTGTACGGCTTAAAGTTGTCCTATTGACTGTGGAGCTTTGCAGCTCCTTCAGGGTTATCTTTGGTCTCTTTGTTGCCTCTCTGATTAATGCCCTCCTAGCCTGGTCCGTGAGTTCTGGTGGGCGGCCCTCTCTTGGCAGGTTTGTTGTGGTGCGATATTCTTTCAATTTTTTAATTATGGATTTAATGGTGCTCCGTGGGATGTTAAAAGTTTCGGATATTTTTTTATAACCCAACCCTGATCCACAACTTTGTCCCTGACCTGTTTGGTTAGCTCCTTGGTCTTCATGGTGCCGCTTGCTTGGTGGTGCCCCTTGCTTAGTGGTGTTGCAGACCCTGGGGCCTTTCAGAACAGGTGTATATATACTCAGATCATGTGACACTTAAATAAAGTCCACCTGTGTGCAATCTATCAAATTATGTGACTTCTGAAGGTAATTGGTTGCACCAGATCTTATTTAGGGGCTTCATAGACAAGGGGGTGAAAACAGATGCACGCACCAATTTTTCTGGAATACGTGATTTCTTTCATTTCACTTCACCAATTTGGACTATTTTGTGTATGTCCATTACATAAAATCCAAATAAAAATCAATTTAAATTACAGGTTGTAATGCAACAAAATAGGAAAAACGCCAAGGGGGATGAATACTTTTGCAAGGGACTGTAACTTCATTCCCACTATTCTCTCCTTTTCCTGTCCAAGCCCTGGATATGCTACCATTGGGATCCAGAACAATTACGCACATCACAGCACCACTCACCCTCACCGTGGGACCCATGCACCAAGAAAGCCTTCCCTTCCTCATCATCACCGCACCCGTACACAAAGTCATCCTCGGCATCTCCTGGTCAAGAATGATAATCACCGCCTGGGGACCAGGATGCCGGAGGACCACCTCCCCTGGACATAGAGGGGACCCCCTGTAGATCCACGTCGGTGGAGGGTCCTGTGAGTGTCCTCCAGCCCATCAATCTGTCCCCCGGTATTGTTGGCCCGTGTTTTGGGACATAGATGTGGACATCTACCAGGCTCTGGAGAGGGAACCCACTCCTGCTACCTGCCCTCAAGGGCGCATTTACGTCCCCACGGGGGTGAGAGATTGGCTGTTGAGCTGGGCACACAAATCCCTTGCTGCTAGACACCCAGGTATCACCCGCACCATCCAATCCCTCTCCGATAAGTACTGGTGGCCCTCCTTTGCGCAGGACTTCACCTACTATGTCAACTCATGCTCTGTATGTTCTGTGATGTCACGAGAGGCTGTGTCCTGGAGGGACGTTACATCCCCCTGAGGTGGCTGCAAACCCAGACAGCTATGGCTCCATCTGCTGGTATGGTCGGGAACTCCTCCCCTCTATGGCCAATCTTCCCACGCAGCTGAAACAAATGAGGAGCTGATGAGCTGAAGGTTTGGGGAAGGGAAGAGACACAGTCTCCAACCTGGGCTCTCTGGAGGACAAGAGTGCTGCACGTCCACTTCCATGAGGAATATAAGGATTTGGAGATACTTACCTTTGGGAAATACTCACCTTTGGATATATGCACCTGTGGAAATACGTGAGAGACATTTGGAAGGACTTTTTGCTGGGTTGGCCACTAGCTGCAACGTGGACTACAGTAAGGCTGGGGAAAAGTTATCTGAGCGAGTGAGAATTATGATTTTGGATGTGGAAGAGACATCCCTGAACTGTTAACCCTTAAAGAGCCACAAGAGAACAGAATTTTGTTATATTTTCGTTAATTTCCCAAGACCTATAATAAAATCCTTGTTTTGTTTGAACCTTGTCTCCTTGCACTACTTGAGCAATCCCGCTGAAAGCTGTGTAGCCTCTCGTGACGTCACAGATGGTGGAGAATACGGGCACGCTCAAGCGTTAATAGTGCATGTCAGAGGAGGATACCGAAGGTTTGATCACCCAGTTTTCCAAGTTGGCCGTAGGCTCCCCGCCCGACTGAAATGGAGGACATATTGAAAGCCCTTGTTGCTGGCCAGCAAGCCCAGATGCAAGCAAACGTGGCTCTCTTGGAGGAGCAAAAGAAAGCCAACCTTCTGAAGGCAGAGGAGTTGCAGTTGCAGAGACAGAGGGTGGTCCAAAATACCCGCCCAATAAAGGCAAGTGACTTTATATCTAAGATGGGAGCTACCGATGACATTGAGGCATACCTGCATGCATTTGAGGCCACGGCCACTAGGGAAGCCTGGCCCAAGCAACAGTGGGTTGGTCTGTTAGCCCCCTTTCTAACCGGGGAATCGCTGAATGCTGTCCGGGACCTGGGCCCTGACCAGGTTACTGACTATGATGCCCTGAAGTCTGAGATCCTCAGCAGATATGGACTCACAAAGTTTGGTATGGCCCAGCGCTTTCACAGCTGGACCTTCCAACCAGACCAACCTCCTCGGGCGCAGATGCATGAACTTGTCCGAATCGCAAGGAAATGGCTGGATCCGCAGAGGAATACAGCAGCGGCGGTGGTGGAGGCCGTTGTGGTGGATCGTTACCTACGCGCCCTGCCTTATGAGGCAAAACGGTTCATCAGTCAACAGGCCTTGACCACGGCTGATCTGACCGTGGAAGCTGTGGAAAAGTACCAGGCCACAGCGGAGATGCTGAATGCTTCCCGAAAAGACCCCAGGAGGGCGGCCCCACCACAAATGGGAAGAACCCGTCCAAAGGACCCCAAGGTCTCGAACCCAGCCACGTCAGGACTTATCCCGGCTCCAGGGGGAGCCAGAAACCAGGCGGGTCCAAGAAGAGTACACCAGGAGGGGGGAAACTCGACAGTGTTACCGGTGTGGGGAGATGGGACATATCTCCTGGCAGTGTGGGAAACCAGCCGAGGAACCTATGCCCACTGCGGAGTCCTCCAGCTCAGCACCCACACACCGTTTTGCCTCGCTCTTGGGAGTCGTAGATGGCGGCCCAGATCGACCCCCACCTGCCCGGTAACTGTGAATCACCATGATGTGGAGGCCTTACTGGATTCTGGTAGCCGGGCCACCCTGGTGCGTAAGGATTTGGTGGGCCCAACGTGTCTGACCCCGGGAAAGTCCTCCCAGTTTCCTGTGTCCATGGGGACACCAGAGAATACCCCATTACTGAACTTACAATGACCAGCACACGGGGAACCATACACACGACGGCGGGGTGGTTGATTCCCTCCCCGTCCCTGTCCTAATTGGACGAGACTGCCCAGCCTTTTACCCACTCTGGAGAGAGTCTCAGGAGAGGATAACCCGAGTACCTCGGAAACGGAGAGGCAAGACTCATCCTGGGAAGGCTCCGGTGCAATCCTCCGAGTTACTCACTCCCGCCCCGGGCTCTGAGAGGGATGGCAGGTGCCCAGACCGACACAGAGACGGAGCTACAGAATCTGGACAAAGAACTGTCTGGTCTGAAGGGGACCGCTGAGAGGTATCGTTTGTTAAAGCAACAGTTAGACATGAAGACAGAAGAGTTAGATATCCTCCAGGCTAAACTCCAACAGAGCTCCTTCCCTAAGCAACAGGAGGAGCTGGAGAGGCTGCGCAGGACCATCGAGGAGTGTGAGGAGACCCTGCGCAGTAGTAAGGAGGTCCAGAAGAAGGCAGAGGAGAAGTACAAGGTGTTGGAGAACAAGATGAAGAATGCGGAGGCAGAGAGAGAGAAGGAACTGAAAGCTGCTCAACAGAAGCTAAACTCTGCTAAAACCAAGGCTGATGCGTTCAGTAAGAAACTCAAGGAGAGACAACAGGAGGCTGAGTCCCTGGTCCTAGAGTTGGAGGAGTTGAAGAGAGAGCAGTCTGGCAAGCACCACGGCAATGCGGACGCCCTCTCCCGGCGTGATGCCTTCTTCGCTGCCTTTACCCCGACGAGGACGTCGGTCCCGAGGAGGGGGATGTGTGATGTCACGAGAGGCTGTGTCCTGGAGGGACGTTACATCCCCCTGAGGTGGCTGCAAACCCAGACAGCTATGGCTCCATCTGCTGGTATGGTCGGGAACTCCTCCCCTCTATGGCCAATCTTCCCACGCAGCTGAAACAAATGAGGAGCTGATGAGCTGAAGGTTTGGGGAAGGGAAGAGACACAGTCTCCAACCTGGGCTCTCTGGAGGACAAGAGTGCTGCACGTCCACTTCCATGAGGAATATAAGGATTTGGAGATACTTACCTTTGGGAAATACTCACCTTTGGATATATGCACCTGTGGAAATACGTGAGAGACATTTGGAAGGACTTTTTGCTGGGTTGGCCACTAGCTGCAACGTGGACTACAGTAAGGCTGGGGAAAAGTTATCTGAGCGAGTGAGAATTATGATTTTGGATGTGGAAGAGACATCCCTGAACTGTTAACCCTTAAAGAGCCACAAGAGAACAGAATTTTGTTATATTTTCGTTAATTTCCCAAGACCTATAATAAAATCCTTGTTTTGTTTGAACCTTGTCTCCTTGCACTACTTGAGCAATCCCGCTGAAAGCTGTGTAGCCTCTCGTGACGTCACAGTTCCCAAACCAAATCTCCCTGGCACGCTCCAGCAAGGAAACTACTTCCCCTTCCCATGCCTCAGCGGCATTGGTCGCATCTGTCCATCGACTTTGTAACTGATCTCCCCCTTTCTGATGGTTTTACCACTATTATTGTTGTTGTTGACAGATTATTTAAATCCTGCCATTTTATCCCTCTCTCTGATCTACCTACCACTCTCCAGATCGCTGAGTCACTATTCCAGCAGGTCTTCCGGCACTATGGCCTTCCGGAGGACATTGTTTCCGACCGTGGTCCCGAATTCATGTCGCGGGTCTGGAAAGCCTTTATGGAGAAGCTGGGGGCCACGGTCAGCCTCACATCCGGGTACCGGCCTCAGTCCAACGGGCAGGTGGAGAGGACCAACCAGGCGCTGGGGAGGTTCCTAAGGAGTGGGCCCTGTTCCTTCCCTGGGCGGAATATGCCCAGAACTCACTTCGTCACTCCTCCACTGGGCTCACTCCCTTACAGTGCGTCCTGGGATATCAGCCAGCCCTGGCTCCGTGGACTCTGAGCCAGAGTTCCGCCATTAGAAGGATCAGGCAGACCACCACCACAGTGAGGCTCCCATGTTCCATCCTGGTGATCGCATCTGGCTCTCCACCAGGAACCTCCTGCTCCACCTGTCCTACCGGAAGCTGAGCCCCCGGTTTGTGCGGTCCTTCAAGGTCCTCCGGAGGGCCAATGAGGTAACCTATTGTCTTAAATTCCCCACCAACTACCGGATCTCACCCTCCTTTCATGTTTCCCTCCTCAGGCCGGTGGTTCCTGGTCCCCTGGCAGATGCTGTCCCCTGCGACACTCCTCCGCCTACCCTGGACATAGAGGGGACCCCCGCCTATGCTGTTAGGTCCCTCCTGGACTCCCGACGTTGTGGGGGTCAGCTCCAGTACCTGGTGGACTGAGAGGGGTACGGTCCTGAGGAGCGCTCTTGGGTCCCGGTGGACGACATCGTGGACCCCAACATCATCCGAGATTTCATTCAAAGTCTCGTGACTTTGTGCAATATATGGCTGAGATCTCATTGTTATAATTTGTCGTTCCCATTTGAAGTTTATTTTGCTTTTACATGCGCCTAGACTACCTTTTCAAAAGTTTTAGAACACCTACTCATTCAAGGGTTTTTCTTTATTTTTACTATTTTCTACATTGTAGAATAATAGTGAAGACATCAACACTGTGAAATAACACATATGGAATCATGTAGTAACCAAAGAAAATGTTAAACAAATCAAAATATATTTTATATTTGAGAATCTTCAAATAGCCTCCCTTTGCCTTGATGACAGCTTTGCACACTCTTGGCATTCTCTCAACCAGCTTCACCTGGAATGCTTTTTCAACAGTCTTGAAGGAGTTCCCACGTATGCTGAGCACTTGTTGGCTGCTTTTCCTTCACTCTGTGGTCTGACTCATCCCAAACCATCTCAATTTGGTTGAGGTCGGGGGATTGTGGAGGCCAGGTCATCTGATGCAGCACTCCATCACTCTCCTTCTTGGTAAAATAGCCCTTACACAGCCTGGAGGTGTGTTGGGTCATTGTCCTGTTGAAAAACAAATAACAGTCCCATTAAGCCCAAACCAAATGGAATGGTGTATCGCTGCAGAATGCTGTGGTAGCCATGCTGGTTAAGTGTGCCTTGAATTCTAAATAAATCACAGACAGTGTCACCAGCAAAGCACCCCCACACCATAACACCTCCTCCTCCATGCTTTTTGGTGGGAAATACACATGCAGAGATCATCCGTTCACCCACACCGCATCTCACAAAGACATGGCGGTTGGAACCAAAAACCTCACATTTCTACTACAGACCAAAGGACACATTTCCACCGATCTAATCAAGCAAGTCTCTTCTTCTTATTGGTGTCATTTAGTAGTGGTTTCTTTGCAGCAATTCGACCACGAAGGCCTGATTCACACAGTGCCCTCTGAACAGTTGATAATGAGATGTGTCTGTTACTTGAACTCTGTGAAACATTTATTTGGACTGCAATTTCTGAGGCTGGTAACTCTGATGAACTTCTCCTCTGCAGCAGAGGTAACTCTGGGTCTTCCATTCCTGTGGCGGTCCTCATGAGACCCAATTTCATCATAGCACTTGATGGTTTTTACGACTGCACTTGAAGAAACTTTAAAAGTTCTTGAAATTCTCCATATTGACTGACCTTCATGTCTTAAAGTAATGATGGACTGTCGTTTCTCTTTGCGTATTTGAGCTGCTCTTGCCATAATGGACTTGGTCTTTTACGAAATAGGTCCTATCTTCTTTATACCCCCCCCACCTTGTCACAACACAACTGACTGGTTCAAACGCATTAAGAAGTAAAATTTTAAGAAGGCACACCTGTTAATTGAAATGCGTTCCAGGTGACTGCCTCATGAAGCTGGTTGAGAGAATGCCAAGAGTGTACAAAGCTGTCAGCATGTCAATGAGTGGCTACTTGAATCTCAAATGTAAAATATATTTTGATTTGTTTAACACTTTTTTGGTTACTACATGATTCCATATGTGTTATTTCATAGTGTTGTCTTCACTATTATTCTACAATGTAGAAAATAGTAAAAAATAAAGAATAACCCTTGAATGAGTAGGTGTTCTAAAACTTTTCACCGGTAGTGTATGTAATTCCACTTTTTTGTTCTTGTTTCATAATTTTTTTAATGATCCTACCACTCAGTATGTCTGATCTTTGTTAGTTTCAGTCCAGGGCGCTTGGCTCTCTGCAGCATTCTTCTGTTCTCACTTTGATCTAATGATCCATCTGTCATAGAGCAGGGATTGGGTAGTTGTGCTCAGTCCTTTTTACAACCAGGACCTGGTGCAGCAGGGGCTGTAGGCAGCAGACAAACTTCCCTTAACATGACCTCACTGGGAAACGGACACACCAGCGCACAGTAGTCAGTCAGACAAAGGAAAAGGGGGGGATTTGTGAGAATGCGAGGTTCAAGGCACTAACACACTCACCCTGATGGGCGGGTGAAAAAGGCTGCATCGGCGCAGGCTTCACCAGCACGGGGGCAGACTTCTTACTGTGTGGGCACCGGGGACAAAGTGCCCTTTATACGGTGTGCTGAGCTCCAAGGCAGAAACATTGTTCAGCAGTAAAACATTCTCTAACCAGAACCACATGTTCCAGAGTGGAGGACAGACAGACAGACGCAGGCAGACCCCTATACTCCATATAGCAGATGGGAGCTGTTGCCCTATCTGGGACTGTGTGGCTCTTTGACACTCTTGCTAGACATTGTGCATTTCATATGGATCAGGAAAAACAAAATGAAGAACATATTGTCTTGGCAACAATGCAAATCACACTTTTGGCACAAATATTTTGAAGCACAATTGAACATGTCGGTTACAGCTGAATGTTTTGACTAGTAAAATATGTACTATTTTCTTCAACGGTAGCCGGGTATTTTTTACCACAATGAGTTTGGATTATTAACAGAATGGAACACTTCCTAGTCTGTCGTATATTTCAGAGGCAGGTGCTGCCTTTCGCAGGTGTGTAACTTTTACATGAACATTATCATGGAATGGAATTTCCAGTAAAACCATGCCCCTGGATCAGTAATATAATGGATCTGTAATATAACAAAGCACCGCCGTAACGTGTATTATTTTACCGCAAACACTGCAGCAGAAGCGAACTCCTTCCCCCAATACGTTGAGTTTTGCGGGGAAGCTATGAAGCACTGGGGAAGCTGTGAAGCGAGCTGTAGCCTATTGTGTGATTGTGTTCATGAGTCTGTTATTAAAGAATGTGAAACAATGTTGTAATATAAGGTCAGGACAAATGTTGCAAATCACATTTAAATAAATAGTAGCTTGACAAACAATGATCTCAATGATACATTACGTCTCGTAGTGTAAATGACCTATTTACTTCTTCACATTGTTGTGGCATTTGTATTCTCTGATGCACTTCCCAGGTCAAGCCAAATCAAAACACTTCCAATAATTCACCAAAATACCACTCAACAACAGTCCATTCGACGAACCAAAACATTTGAAGTGTGCAAAATAATTTGGCTTCAGCGTACCAGTTTCTAGGCTAAATGTAATTCATTCAATGTCAGCTAGCATCATTTTTAACAAATACAGTTACGATCATCATCATGCGTCTGTTAGCCGTTTTAAAGTCAAAATGAACACAACAACAGATATATATAGGGCCATCACTTGTAAATGGCCTGGTTTCACACAAGACAAATGCCTAAATGCTCAAGTAGTCATGTGTCCTCTGGGAACAGGCCTGCAGTTGCTACTGAAACATGAGCCTCACTGGTTGACATCTTCTGCTCCCACTCACTTCCCCAGTGTAGATCTGAAGTCAGAGGCAATTAGCCTTAATGTCTTGCTCTTCACCTAAGTATATGTAGGCAATTTATTGAGGCATGAATATTTGACCTATTCAGTAATGTCGTATGTTGCTAGATTAAACTATAATTTATTGATTATAATCTTAATGTAAATTCATTTTAAATGTACTTTGCACAGTATTTCAAGTTAAACTATTCCTCCTATCCTGCTGCTTGTGCTTAACGTCCGCTGTCTTAACTAACTTGTAAAACTGACGTGCTGAGAAATCCCCAAAAGCTAATGGTTTGCTGCTGTTCCATGATGCCTCTGCATTCAGTCAAATAAAGGGTTTTACGATGATTCCCCTCACAGAGGTTAGCCTAGCCAGGTAGATGCACAATATGCAGATTAACAATTTAAACCCAAGTGCTCGCTAAATGTGAAGCGGCCCATCGTTCTCAAGATGCTCGGCTTTAAAACTCCAGTGACTCTGCAGGAGGTCAGCCCTTATTAAAGGGACACCCGCGGCACATTAGCCATGCATGGAGTTACAGTCAAGCAGGTAACAGAATTTAGATCCGTCTGGCCCCGGGCGGTAGAGGAACCCCTGACCCCCTTTCTGCGGCCCACTCGTGTTTGCTTTACTTATTCGAGCTGCCTGCCTGCTTTCGCTTGAGCAGGGGACTAAACAGTTACTCATTTCCTCTCTCCCTCTCTTTCTCTCATTCTTCCTCCATCCTCCCAACAGTGAAACAGGCCCTTTCAGAGCTCTAACTGTTCTCAGTAGGCACTCCGATGGCACCTCCACCCCAACAGGCATGCCCTCAAAATAACAACAACAGAAATCACTTTGCTTTCTCTTCTTTATATATATGTATTTTTTTGTATTTTACCACCCTTTTCTCCACAATTTCGTGATATCCAATTACGATCTTGTCTCATTTCTGCAACTCCCCAACTGGCTCGGGAGAGGCGAAGGTCGAGTCATGCGTCCTCCGAAACCACACTTTTGTATAGGAAATCACCATCACCCACTGATTAACTTGTCATTTTTGTAGATTAAACATGTTTTAAGATAGTAATATGTCAATATTTAACTTTAGAAATTAGCATGACATTTAGCCAATTAATATCTTGCAACTTTGGGATTTTACCTTGTCTCAAAAGCCAGTTCCACTACATTTTCCCCCACTATTTAGGGACTGATTTAGATCTGGGACACCAGGTGTGTGCAATTAATTATCAGGTAGAAACCCAGCAGGCTCCGGACCTTGTAGGGTTGAATACTATAGTTGCAGGAAGAACAGCGCCGGGAAGATGGCTGCCGTTTTACAGCCCTCTAACCAATTGTACTATTATGTGTGTTTTTCCGCGTTATTTGTAATTTATTTTGTACATAATGTTTCTGCCATCGTCTCTTATAACCAAAAAGAGCTTCTGGATATCAGGACAGCGATTACTCACCTCGCATTGGACGAAGATTTTTTCTTCAACGAGGCGGTCGCGAAGGATATCCTACAGACACCCGACAAGGCCCAGATCCCCGTCATTCGCGTGAGGAAGAGACGGAGATATCGCGGACGCAGATCCGGGTGCCTTGTAAGGATCCGACGGCGAGCGAGTAAACTGCCTCTCCCATCAATCCTACTAGCCAACGTTCAATCTTTTGAGAATAAAATGGACGAGTTAAGATTACGGTTATCCTACCAACGGGACATTAAAAACTGTAATATCTTATGTTTCACGGAGTCGTGGCTGAACGACAACAATGATAACATTCAGCTAGCAGGCTATACACTACATCGGCAGGACAGAACGTCTGACTCTGGTAAGACAAGGGGCGGCGGTCTGTGTATATTTGTAAACAACAGCTGGTGCACAAAATCAAATACTAAGGAAGTCTCGAGGTTTTGCTCGCCTGAGGTAGAGTATCTTATGATAAGCTGTAGACCACACTATTTACCAAGAGAGTTTTCATCTATATTTTTCATAGCTGTCTATTTACCACCACAAACCAATGCTGGCATTAAGATTGCTCTGAATGAGTTGTACAAGGCCATTAATCAACAGGAAAACGCTCATCCAGATGCAGCGCTCCTAGTGGCCGGGGACTTTAATGCAGGGAAACTTAAATCCGTTCTACCTAATTTCTACCAGCATGTTAAATGTGCAACCAGAGGGAAAAAAACTCTAGACCACCTTTACTCCACACACAGAGACGCATACAAAGCTCTCCCTCGCCCTCCATTTGGCAAATCTGACCATAACTCTATCCTCCTGATTCCTGCTTATAAGCAAAAACTGAAGCAGGAAGCACCAGTGATTCGGTTAATAAAAAAGTGGTCAGATGACGCAGATGCTAAGCTACAGGACTGTTTTGCTAGCACAGACTGGAACATGTTCCGGGATTCTTCAGACAGCATTGAGGAGTACACCACATCAGTCACTGGCTTCATCAATAAGTGCATCGATGATGTCGTCCCCACAGTGACCGTACGTACATACCCCAACCAGAAGCCATGGATTACAGGAAACATCCGCACTGAGCTAAAGGGTAGAGCTGCCGCTTTCAAGGAACGGGACTCTAACCCGGACGCTTATAAGAAATCCCGCTATGACCTCCGACGAACCATCAAACAGGCAAAGAGTCAATACAGGTCTAAGATTGAATCATACTACACTGGCTCTGACGCTCGTCGGATGTGGCAGGGCTTGAAAACTATTACAGACTACAAAGGGAAGCACAGCCGCGAGCTGCCCAGTGACACAAGCCTACCAGACGAGCTAAACCACTTCTATGCTCGCTTCGAGGCAAGCAACACTGAAGCATGCATGAGAGCACCAGCTGTTCCGGATGACTATGTGATCACACTCTCCGTAGCCGATGTGAGTAAGACTTTTAAGCATTTACATTTTAGTCATTTAGCAGACGCTCTTATCCAGAGCGACTTACATGAGCAATTAGGGTTAAGTGCCTTGCTCAAGGGCACATCGACAGATTTTTCACCTAGTCGGCTCGGGGATTAGAACCAGCGACCTTTCGGTTACTGGCACAACGCTCTTAACCACTAAGCTACCTGCCGCCCACTAAGCTACCTGCCGACACTTAAGCAGGTCAACATTCACAAGGCCGCAGGGCCAGACGGATTACCAGGACGTGTACTCCGAGCATGTGCTGACCAACTGGCAAGTGTCTTCACTGACATTTTCAACATGTCCCTGACTGAGTCTGTAATACCAACATGTTTCAAGCAGACCACCATAGTCCCCGTGCCCAAGAACTCTAAGATAACCTGCCTAAATGACTACCGACCCGTAGCACTGACGTCTGTAGCCATGAAGTGCTTTGAAAGACTGGTCATGGCTCACATCAACAGCATAATCCCAGAAACCCTAGACCCACTCCAATTTGCATACCGCCCCAACAGATCCACAGATGATGCAATCTCTATCGCACTCCACACTGCCCTTTCCCACCTGGACAAGAGGAACACCTACGTGAGAATGCTATTCATTGACTACAGCTCAGCATTCAACACCATAGTGCCCTCTAAGCTCATCACTAAGCTAAGGATCCTGGGACTAAACACCTCCCTCTGCAACTGGATCCTGGACTTCCTGACGGGCCGCCCCCAGGTCGTAAGGGTAGGTAACAACACATCTGCCACACTGATCCTCAACACGGGGGCCCCTCAGGGGTGCGTGCTCAGTCCCCTCCTGTACTCTCTGTTCACCCATGACTGCATGGCCAGGCACGACTCCAACACCATCATTAAGTTTGCCGACGACACAACAGTGGTAGGCCTGATCACCGACAACGATGAGACAGCCTATAGGGAGGAGGTCAGAGATCTGGCCGTGTGGTGCCAGGACAACAACCTCTCCCTCAACGTGACCAAGACAAAGGAGATGATTGTGGACTACAGGAAAAAAAAGAGGACTGAGCACGCCCCCATTCTCATCGACGGGGCTGTAGTGGAACAGGTTGAGAGCTTCAAGTTCCTTGGTGTCCACATCACCAACGAACTATCATGGTCCAAACACACCAAGACAGTCGTGAAGAGGGCACGACAAAGCCTATTCCCCCTCAGGAGACTAAAAAGATTTGGCATGGGTCCTCAGATCCTCAAAAAATTCTACAGCTGCACCATCGAGAGCATCCTGACTGGTTGCATCACCGCCTGGTATGGCAACTGCTTGGCCTCTGACCGCAAGGCACTACAGAGGGTAGTGCGTACGGCCCAGTACATCACTGGGGCAAAGCTCCCTGCCATTCAGGACCTCTATACCAGGCGGTGTCAGAGGAAGGCCCTCAAAATTGTCAAAGACTCCAGCCACCCTAGTCATAGACTGTTCTCTCTGCTACCGCACGGCAAGCGGTACCGGAGTGCCAAGTCTAGGTCCAAAAGACTTCTCAACAGCTTCTACCCCCAAGCCATAAGACTCCTGAACAGCTAATCATGGCTACCCGGACTATTTGCACTGCCCCCCACCCCATCCTTTTTACGCTGCTGCTACTCTGTTAAGTATTTATGCATAGTCACTTTAACTCTACCCACATGTACATATTACCTCAACTACCTCAACTAGCCGGTGCCCCCGCACATTGACTCTGCAACGGTACCCCCCTGTATATATAGCCTCCCTACTGTCACTTTATTTTACTGTATATATAGCCTCCCTACTGTCACTTTATTTTACTTCTGCTCTTTTTTTCTCAACACTTTTTTTGTTGTTGTTTTATTCTTACTTTTTTTGTTTAAAATAAATGCACTGTTGGTTAAGAGCTGTAAGTAAGCATTTCACTGTAATGTCTGCACCTGTTGTATTCGGCGCATGTGACCAATAAATTTGATTTGATTTGTTTTGATTTGATTTGTTATTTTAACTAGGCAAGTCAGTTAGGAACAAATTCTTATTTAAAATGACGGCCTACCCCGGCGACACTGAGCCAATTGTGCACCGCCCTATGGGACTCCCAATCGCGGCCAGATTGTGATACAGCCTGGAATCAAACCAGGGTCTGTAGTGACACCTCTAGCACTGAGATGCAGTGCCTTAGACCGCTGCGCCACTCGGGAGCACTCTAATGAACCAAAAGAACACTGACATTCAATATAAAACGCAGGTGAAATGGTTTAAAAGGCAGATTTTTCTTATGGTCTGCGTTTTGAAAATGCAGATTTCTGAAAGCTAACACGACCCCTGTATATTTGAATTTGCCCTACACCCATCGTGAAGTTGCTACAACCTACCAATTAAAGTTTATATCGTAGGCGCACAGGTCGAGAGACATATTGGAGTAAACAGTGACACATTCAATATCACCTTGTGTAGCACATGGGGAAGTGTGAAACGTACTCCTCAGCTTGAAGTGTCCCCACTTGCACAAGCAACTAGCTAGCTTTTCGCGTGGCGCTGGCTAGTAAGATGCTTCAGGAGGACGATCACATGTGCTAGCAAAGCAGAGGTCCTGGGTTCGAGCCTCAGGAGGAAGCGGTACTCGGAGCCTCAGGAAGAAGTGGTACTCACTGACGTCCTTTACACCTGCAGACTCTTGCCTGCATCTAGCTGATCTGGGGTGTAATCATTAGTCCAAACCGTTGCAAAACATTTGATTTTGCAACTAAAACTAGAGTTTCTATTGGACAAATTAATGTAGGTCCTTCCCCATTTCGTTCCGTTAACTTCCGTTTAAGAAAAGTTTTGCAACAAAATTTGCAGAATGAATACACCTCTGATCACCTGCACACACAGTTCACGTTCATAGCAGTCACATTCTGTATAATCACTTTGCTCGTTGTATAATTCCGTTTCGCATCTACTCGCTCTCCTCCTCTCACCTTTTTGCTTCGCTTATGAACTTCAATGCACAACACAACAGCTGTCTGTGACCAGGCGCAAAAACCTCTCCAAGCCAAACCTTCATACCATAACCGTTAACAGCCACATAGCCTACATCCTTGTCACCATATTAAAGTTATAGTCAACAAACTAGAACTAACGCGTTAGTAAACCCACAATCCAATCATTGTGTACAATCACGCAGTACAGTGTATAGCAAGCAGTTTAACAGTTATACCAGTGGCCCCCGTAATGTATAAAACTGACAGCTTACATTGACTTGGAAGAGTTGCAGTGCTGGATAGCCTTAGCCAGCTAGCTAACATAAATAGCATTCCTCTCTGTTTCAATCAGGTTGTTGAGTAGGCTAAATAAGCTGTATTAGCTAAGTAAGTGAAAGGTAAAATAATAAGAAGAAAAAAATACAACGAACTATAGCTATCTCTCTCTCTCTGCTGCTTCTCCTTAATTCTTGAAGAAATACATTTCTTCAAAACTGTTCAGCTATTGTATTTATCTCTCTCTTTGAGTCAACTACTCACCACACTTCATGCACTGCAGTGCTAGCTAGCTGTAGCTTACGCTTTCAGTACTAGATTCATTCTCTGATCCTTTGATTGGATGGACAACATGTCAGTTCATACTGCAAGAGCTCTGATGGGTTGGATGACGTCCTCTGGAAGTTGTCATAATTACTGTGTAAATCTATGGAAGGGGTGAGAATCATAATCCCCTAGGTTTTGCATTGGACTCAATGTACGCAGAGGAGGACGGAAAATAGCTGTCCTGCGTCTACACCATGGTGCTACCCTAAAGGGTGCTGTTGAGGCTACTATAGACCTTTGCAAAACAGTGTGTTTTAATCATTTATTTGGTGATGTGAATATATTTAGTATAGTTTTGTCTAAAAAGGATAACTTTTTTAATGTATACTATTTGTATTTTTGTAAATTCACTGAGTAGGATTGTCCTCCCCTTCCTCCTCTGAGGAGCCTCCACTGCTCCCAGCCGGTTCTCTGTCCAATGTGAACACTGGGAGATCCTCTCCTGCTATTACTTACACCGCGCCGCAGCCGCCCTCTGCAACACCAGCCCCCCTCTGTCCATCCCCCATCCCCCACTCCCCAAACCCCACTTCCATATTCCGAATTGCCAATCCCAATCTAATTTATGGAATATTTTGGAGGTAACTGTATACGGCGGCGATAACATCTCCAAGCCCCATGATGGACAGGAACTAGGCAGCAGACGGTTAATAACAGAAACTGCTGAATTAGGGCCCGGGCCGGTGCGCTAGCTGGCAAAGGAGCAGGCTGGAGCAGGAGGGGAGAGAGTGGGGAGAGAGGGAGAGAGTACTGTGGAGTAATTGGGGTACTGCAGGGGTAATTGAGACCATGTGAGCCTCCCCCAGTGGAGGGATTAGAGAAGAAACTGAACTCTCTCAGCCCAGAGATTGCTTTCAATTAGATTTGCTCAGGGCAATGGAGGTTTTTGGAGAATGGGAAACCTGGCCAAAGATTGGAGTGAGGTGAAAGAGAGAGAGGGCATGTCGCGTTTCCACCCAATATTCATTTAGAGAACATACCATATAAAGGGCTCTGTATGCTTTTGGAGTGGGTAGAGGAGGAGGCTAGGACTAATGAATACTTGCTTGTGTCAGTGTGGCTTCACATGGCCAACTGAAACATAATCAGAGATGGCACATTCGCATTTGTGCTGGTTTTCCATGCCAGTCTTATCATGCGGTTTTCAATCTGAATACCAAGAATAGAACTGACAAGGGTTGGAGGCACTGGAACATTTCACTAATGTCATTTAAGCATATTACAGGCAAGCTGCCCAATGTATAGTAGTAATCCCCAATCTCTACCTCTAGTGCTAGAGAGACACCTGGGCCCAGTTAAAAAAAAAAGTTATCTATCTGGATTTCGGCTATCGGATAGGATTAAATGCATAGAAATAGAATGGACAAATCATTGACTTGAATGGGGACTCCCTTTCTATTCATTCTACTTCTATGCATTTAACCCATTCACGTCCTTGTAGGAGAGCGTGGGGTAAGTTGAGCCAAAGGGGTAAGTTGAGCCACCCTTGTTTCTAGGAAACCATACACAAAACGTATAATTTGACCAAATATTTTGAAAGAGGTCATCATGTCATGGAGTCTGTTAGGTCCAAAAAACTGATTTTGTAATGAATTTATTGTGTTAGAGGTTTCATGATGCTTTTATCTAAACCAAAGTAGATAATTGTATTGTTCTATACATCAGTTGCGGTCTCTATAAGCTTCAATATGACATCCTAAACCTAGCTTGAAAGTGCATCCAAATTGAAGTGTTTTCTTCCCAGCAGTAATGCAAGGCATTATCGCTGAGATATGAGGTAACAACCGGCCTATGTTAAAAGTGTTTCAAAAAGTACAAAGTGTTTGTTAGGTGTTAAGCCTGTGTTGAAAGATACATACATGCTTAAAATGACTAAAAGACAAAAAAGTGATTTTGATGGTGTTGAATTGTGTTTGGGAAATAAAGATAGACATGGTTTTAAAAAGGTAGTGGTAATATTTCATTCGGTACAGACATTTGTAGGAGGCTTAACTTATGTACCCCATACCCGGGGTACATTTTTTGGACAAGCTATGTTTTCAAAACTGAATTCTGATATTTCCAGGGATACATCCTGAAATAAAAAGATATGTAGATATCTTTGTTAGAAATAATACTATACTGTATTTCCCTTGACGGAGGGATGCTGAATGTAAAAAATGAATTCAACTTACCTCACTCTCCCTTACTATATTTAGTACAATATCAAAATTCTGTTTGGTATAAATGCATGAAATTTGGTGTCAACATAGTCAGTACAAGTGTCTAGACAGGCCACATTGACATTATACGATTGTGATTATCTATCATACTTCCAGTGTCAATCAAAGATGTGATTTTTAGAAAATGTGAAAAAAATCATTAAAATTACTTCAGCATATGTATTTTGAAATACATTTCAGAATAAAATTGTTTAAAAACATATAGTATTGTTATTTGACCGGTTCTTAGCCCAAATATACTATTCAAATCATTGTCGTTTGTGACCTACAGCAGTTTCCGTACCGTACTACAGTATATTTAAGCAATAAGGCCCGAGGAGGTGTTATATGGTCAATATACCATGGCTAAGGGCTGTTCTTATGCACAACGCAACGCGGAGTGCCTGGATACAGCCCTTAGTCGTGGTATATTGGCCATATACCACAAACCCCTGAGGTGACTTATTGCTATTATAAACTGGTTAACAATGTAATTAGAGCAGTAAAAATAAATGTTTTGTCATCCCCCTGATATACCACGGCAATCGGCCAATCAGCATTCAGGGCTTGAACCACCCAGTTTATATAATTAGTCTTTGGACACATGGCTTACTGTTTTTTTTTTTTTACAGATTTCATGAATCAAGTCATGTGAATACATATTCAAATGATCAGATCTTAATAATTGTTGGTATATATATATTGTCTGGACCTAGAGTATATACACTACATGACCAAAAGTATGTGGACACCTGCTTGGCGTTCCAATTCATCCCAAAGGTGTTCGAAGTGGTTGAGGTCAGGGCTCTGTGCAGGCCAGTCAAATTCTTCCACACCGGTCTCGACAAACCATTTCTATAAGGACCTTGCATGGGGGCATTGTCATGCTGAAACCGGAAAGGGCCTTCCCCAAACTTTGGCCACAAAGTTGGAAGCACAGAATTGTCTAGAATGTCATTGTATGCTGTAGCGTTAACATTTCCCTTCACTGGAACTAAGGGGCCTCGAGCGAACTATGAAAAACAGCCCCAGACCATTATTCCCCCTCCACCAAAATGTAGAGTTGGCACTATTGGGGCAGGTCTCGTGGCATCCGCCAAACCCAGATTCATCTGTCGGAATGCCAGATGGTGAAGCGTGATTCATCACTCCAGAGAACGCGTTTCCAATGCTCCAGAGTCAAATGGCGGCAAGCTTTACACCACTCCAGCCGACGCTTGGCATTGCGCATTGTGATCTAAGGCTTGTGTGCGGATGCTCGGCCATGGAAACCCATTTCACGAAGCTCCCGACGAACAGTTATTGCGCTGACGTTGCTTCCAGAGGCCGTTTGGAACTCGGAAGTGAGTGTTGCAACCGAGGACAGACAATTCTTACGCGCTACGCTAAGCTCTGTGAGCTTGTGTGGCCTACCACTTCGCGGCTGAGCCATTGTGGTCCTCTGTAGCTCAGCTGGTAGAGCACGGCGCTTGTAACGCCAAGGTAGTGGGTTCGATCCCCGGGACCACCCATACACAAAAAAATGTATGCACTTACAGTTGACCAGGGCAGCTCTAGCAGGGCAGACATTTGACGAACTGACTTGTTGGAAAGGTGGCATACCATGACAGTGCCACGTTCAAAGTCACTGAGGTCTTCAGTAAGGCCATTCTACTGCCAATGTTTGTCTATGGAGATTGCATGGCTGTGTGCTCAATTGTATATACCTGTCAGCAACGGGTGTGGCTGAAATAGCCGAATCCACTAATTTGAAGGTGTGTCCACATACTTTTGTATATATAGTGTATTTGAGCAATAAGGCCCGAGGGGTGTGGTATATGGCCAATATACCGAGAGCTGTTCTTATGCCCGACGCGATGTGGAGTGCCTGGATACAGCCCTTAGCTGTGGTATTTTGCCAATACAACACCCGAGGTGCCTTATAGCAATTATAAATTGGTTACCAACATAATTTGAGATGTAAAAATAAATATTTTGTCATACTCGTGGTATACGGTCTGATATACCACAGCTTTCAGTCAATCAGCATTCAGGGCTCTAACCACCTGGTTTATGAATAAATAAATAAATAAATAAATAAATAAATAAATAAATAAATATATATATATTCAGTGCATTCGGAAAGTATTCAGACCCCTTGACTTTTTCCACATTTTGTTATTTTACAGCCTTATTCTAAAATGGATTAATTACAATTTCTTCCTCATCAATCTACAAACAATACCCCATAATGACTAAGTGAAAACAGGTTTTTAGAAATATAGCACATTTATAAAAAATTAAAAACAGAAATACCTTATTTACATACAGTGCTATGAAAAAGTATTTGCCCCCTTTCTAATTTTCTCTACTTTTGCATATTTGTGATACTGAATGTTATCAGATCTTCAACCAAAACCTAATATTAGATAAAGGGAACATAAGTGGACAAATAACACAACAATTACATATTTATTTCATAAATAAAGTTATGCAACACCCAATTCCCCTGTGTGAAAAAGTAATTACCCCCTTACACTCAATAACTGGTTGTGCCACCTTTAGCTGCAATGACTCCAACCAAATGCTTCCTGTAGTTGTTGATCAGTCTCTCACGTCGCTGTGGAGGAATTTTGGCCCACTCTTCCATGCAGAACTCAGTGACGTGTGGGTTTTCAAGCATAAACTGCTCGTTTCAAGTCCTGCCACAACATTACAATTGGGATTAGGTCTGGACTTTGACGAGGCCATTCCAAAACTTCCAATTTGTTGCTTTTTAGCTTTTTTCATGTAGACTTGATTGTTTATTTTGGATCATTGTCTTGCTGCATGACCCAGCTGTGCTTCAGCTTCAGCTCACAGACGGATGGTCTGACATTCTCCTGTAGAATTCGCTGATACAGAGCAGAATTCATGGTTCCTTCTATTAAGGCAAGTCGTCCAGGTCCTGAGGCAGCAAAGCATCCCCAAACCATCACACCACCACCACCATGCTTGATCTTTGGTATGATGTTCTTATTGTGGAATGCAGTGTTTGGTTTTCGCCAGGCATAATGGGACCCATCTCATCCAAAAAGTTGACTCAAGTTTGCCAAAAAGCACCTGGATGATCATCAAGACTCTGGGAAGAACGTTCTATGGACAGATGATTCAAAAGTATAACTTTTTGGACGACATGGTTCCAGTAATGCCTGGCGAAAACCAAACTCTGCAACCTGTTTTTGCTTTGTCATTATGGGGTATTGTGTGTAGATTGATGAGGGAAAAAACAATTTAATCAATTTTAGAATAAGGCTGTAACATAACAAAATGTGGAAAAAGTCAAGAGGACTGAATACTTTCCGAATGCACTGTATATACAGTACCAGTCAAAAGTTTGGACACACCTACTCATTCCAGGGTTTTTCTTTATTTTTACTATTTTCTACATTGTAGAATACTAGTGAAGACATCAAAACTATGAAAGAACACATATGGAATCATGTAGTAACCACAAAAGTGTTAACCAAATCAAAATATATGTTATTTTTGAGATTCTTCAAATAGCCACCCTTTGTCTTGATGACAGCTTTGCATACTCTTGGCATTCTCTCAACCAGCTTAATGAGGTAGTCACCTGAAATGCATTTCAATTAACAGGTGTGCCTTGTTATAAGTTAATTTGTGGAATTTATTTCCTTCTTAATGTGTTTGAGCCAATCAGTTGTGTTGTGACAAGGTAGGGGTGGTATACAGAAGATACTCTCAAATTATGTTGATTTATGGTCGTGGTTGTGGTCCTCTGTAGCTCAATTGGTAGAGCATGGTGCTTGTAACGCCAGGGTAGTGGGTTCGATCACCGGGACCACCCATACGTAAAAATTTATGTACACATGACTGTAAGTCGCTTTGGATAAAAGCGTCTGCTAAATGGCATATTATTATTATTATAGACCTATTTGGTAAAAGACCAAGTCCATATTATGGCAAGAACAGCTCAAATAAGCAAAGACAAACGACAGTCCATCATTACTTTAAGACATGAAGGTCAGTCAATACGGAACATTTCAAGAACGTTGAACGTTTCTTCAAGTGCAGTCGCAAAAACCATCAAGCGCTATGATGAACTTGTCTCTCATGAGGACCGCCACAGGAAAGGAAGACCCAGAGTTACCTCTGCTGCAGAGGATAAGTTCATTAGAGTTATCAGCCTGAGATTGCAGCCCAAATAAATGCTTCACAGAGTTCAAGTAACGGACACATCTCAACATCAACTGTACAGAGGAGACTGCGTGAATCAGGCCTTCATGGTCGAATTGCTGCAAAGAAACCATTACTAAAGGACACCAATAATAAGAAGACTTGCTTGGGCCAAGAAACACGAGCAATGGTCATTAGACCGGTGGAAATCTGTCCCTTGATCTGATGAGTCCAAATGTGAGATTTTTGGTTCCAAACTCTGTGTCTTTGTGAGACGCAGAGTAGGTGAACGGATGATCTCCGCATTTGTGGTTCCCAGCATGAAGCATGGAGGAGGAGGTGTGATGGTGTGGGGGTGCTTTGCTGGTGACACTGTCTGTGATTAATTTAGAATTCAAGGCATACTTAACCAGCATGACTACCACAGCATTCTGCAGCGATACGCCATCCCGTCTGGTTTGCGCTTAGTGGGACTATCATTTGTTTTTCAACAGGGCAATGACTCAAAACACACCTCCAAGCTGTGTAAGGGCTATTTGACCAAAAAGGAGAGTGATGGAGTGCTGCATCAGATGACTTGGCCTCCACAATCACCCGACCTTAACCCAATTGAGATGGTTTGGGATAATTTGGACCGCAGAGTGAAGGAAAAGCAGCTAACAGGTGCTCAGCGTATGTGGGAACTCCTTAAAGACTGTTGGAAAAACATTCCTCATGAAGCTGGTTGAGAGAATGCCAAGGGTGTGCAAAGCTATCATCAAGGCAAAGGGTGGCTACTTTGAAGAATCTAAAATATATAATGTATTTTGATTTGTTTAACACTTTTTTGGTTACTACATAATTTAATATGTGTTATTTCATACCTGTGGTAAATTCAATAATTGGACATGATTTGGAAAGGCACACACCGTTCTATATAAGGTCCCACAGTTGACAGTGTGTGTCAGAGCAAAAACCAAGCCATGTATGCGGCTATGTACGGAACCCTCCTATGGATGGTGTGAACCAAGCTTCACAAAGAATCACTTAAATAACTCATTTTAATGGTTATCTTTGCCTTAAACCTAATTGTTGAAAGGTTGATTACATGTTAATAAAGGCACAATCTGTCATTTCAACAGCCTGACCCTGCCACTTTGTTTGGTTAGCTGAGGGATGGGGCTGGGGAAATACAACCACTCTCAAACTTGGACGAATTTGACAGTCCATTAGTTTGATATAATAGTTTTAAACAAAGTTTTAAGCAATGATTGTGTGGTGTTAAACAGTCTGGTAATTATGTCTTTGTGTTTATAGAATGTTGACTCCCTACTTTGAGTCTCTCTCTCGTGCATTCCAATTCTCCCCCCTCCCTCTCTCCCACTCTCCCTCTCCCTCCTCCCTTCCCCCCCCCTCTGTTCTTCACACCAGCCGTCTCCCTCTGGGAAGAGCTGCCTGAGATGTTGGCTTGGCCATACATCTCTGTCAAAATCTCTATGAATAAATTAACCTTTTAAAGATTAGTGCACTCTAATACCGCAGGGTTTTTTCCACACAGAACAAACACTGAGAAAGGTTGTTTTTTTCTCCAAGCCTCACCAAGTTGGTGTGTACCATACATTACATTTAGAATTTTAAAGGCACAATCCCCATTTTTTGTTAAGTGCATTTGTATATGGACATAGCTAGATGTTTACTTTCACACTTACTTCAGACAATTAAACATGGGACAAGATTGATAAATGACGGCCAAGCTGAATTGTGTACATTTAAGATATTATGATTTAAATGTTTTTGCAGTGTAAGATTTTTTTGGGAATTAAGATTAAAGTGGAAGAAAACAGATAATTTGACTAAATATTGATTATAAACATCAACAAATATTGAACATCACCATATAAATATTTCCATTTGTTTTTAAATGTGAGTGTTCACTGTAAAGTTCCAGCATTTTCTTCCTCTAGCAGCACTGACAACGATTAATTACATTGCATTGCATGATTTGAATCTGTGACCCTCTGTTTTTGTCAATCTCCTCCTCTGCATAATTAGACCCTATACCAATACTTTTGTTTATTCGTAAAAAAAAAAGGGAGAAATCTGATTTTGTAGACAATTTAAACCTTTCAGTTGTACCAGTTTAAATATGTTTCCTACAATCTGTTTCAACACAGCTCTGGGAGATTTTCCAGTTTTAAGACAGAGTAATTCTTGTTGTTCCTCCAGAGACACGGAGAGTTATTCTGCCTAAAGCAGGGATCACTTGGACTCGCTGAAGCATTTTCCAATGACTGAGCTCACAGTATTTAGACTGAGAACTGCACTTGCAGCTGCTCCAAGCACCCTTAGGTGCAGAGACTGAATATATGTGACTGTGGCTGCTTTTATGGCATGCTCGGTGCTGAGGGAACTCAGGGAAGGTTCTGTCTCGTTACCATATTTGTTGATTTTTGGCTCAGCCACCGACAGCCACTGAAAAGGTATTTACTCTGTCCTGAGAAGAACTAGATATGTATTTCGGCATTGTTTTAGGACCAGGGCTATCCACCATGGTTTTTCAAAGAAATCAGGATAATTATGAAGAGCAGGTTTTAGGTTGAAATTCCTCCTTGAAAAATAAACTGTTCATGACTGGGAGAATATGACATGTATTGGCTATGTCACTGGTTTTGGGTTTCACTCTCAGGGCAGGCAGAGGCGTCTCCTGGACTTCCTGACTTCTAGCTTGTGCCAACTCATGCACTGGGGGTTTTTCCTCTTTAAAATGTTGGGGGGTTTCAGACGAGGGGGAGGTAAATTAGAGTTTCTCGCTCCCGCCAGTCCCCCTGGTCCAGAATCTCCCCTGTTCGACCTCATCGCTCAATCTTCGTTTAGCCCTGACATGTTCTAGACAAGAACTCCCTGGCTAATTTATGTCTGTAAAGACACGTTTGGCAAAGGGGAGCTTCCAGTAAAGGCCACTGCCTGAGCCACTGAGTGTGGCTAATTTGATTTCTTTTAAAAGATGGAGGAAGCAGCAATGTTTTCATTATGGCTGAACTCTCTACCGTGCTGTGCCATCTTGGAAAAATTGGGATTTTCAAATGTTCTTTGGGATGTTTTTGAGAAACTGTTTAACTTTCGATTACAGTTCTTAGCAGTTTTTGACCATTCCCATAATCCCTGATGGCAGATCAAAATGTGTCTCCTTTATATAGTGGAACATCCTCTTATATGTCATAAAACCTGACACTGCGGTGCACTGTGCAATTATCAGAGCTGGTCCCCAGACAAGGTCTTGGTGCCCTTTAGATTTATGTGAAGAATTCCCTTCCATAATGGTGAAGTCAAAGTCATTAACCTGTCAATGTTCAGCAGCAGAGAGTACGTCTGTCTCACACAACGCGGTCCCCCTTGCTCCCTGGGTCTGCAGAAGCTTAGCTCAGATGCATAATTAACTATGGCCTCCCCAGTGCTGGTGAGAGCAGAGGCTTGAGGCTGGGATGGGTAACCTGGCCCTGTAGAGCCACAGTCACAACAACCTCTTGATCACTCTGCTTAAGTAGTTACAGTAATAGAATGTTGACTGTATGTGCTAGATCAAGACAATGATTAGTCATATTATGTATGTAGCTCTTGCTGGAGTTGCTGGAGTTCCTCTTAAAGATCTTTGACCTGACTTAAACCTCCATGCAGTGTAATGTCCCAGATAGTCAGCACTGAGGCACTTCCTCTCCTGTCTCAGTAGGAGGCTCCAGAGCCCACTGAATCTCCTCTCCTTGCCCCAAACATTTACTGCTGCTCGCCTGTCTGCCTGTGTCTGTCTGTCTGTCTGTCTGTCTGTCTGTCTGTCTGTCTGTCTGTCTGTCTGTCTGTCTGTCTGTCTGTCTTTCGCACAACCCAGTGCAGCAGCAGCCAACATATGGAAATGCTTGATTTGATATAGTGTCATTTTACATTGCAGAAATGAGTATATGTATCCCTCCCCCCTCCAGCCTGACCTACTGAGTGTGAAATGTGATACAGGGTTACTACCAGTGTTAGAAATAAAAAACAGACTTCTTATTAAACCATTATCTACTGACACAAGGAGGTTGTGGATTGGAGGTCTGGAGTAGGCACTCTTAAACCATAAGTTCTCCCCCCTACCCCTGTCTCAGTGAGCATGTTTTGACACTGATAAGACAGCAGGATAGCTCTCATGTCTTGTATACTTTTACATAGAACAGAGGGGAAGAATGTGTCCTGCACAAACGTTGTGTGAACTGTATACTCCGTACGCTGCGTGTAGCCTCTCCAAGATGTACTAGCACAGGATGGATGTTGACGCCGGAGGGATGTAGTATTTGTTGTCAGTTAGGGGAAGTCAGAAAACATTTCACACCCACACTGTTACACCTCTGACTGAAAATGTTAAGTTCTATTGATTGTCTAATCTAACTAGTATTTAAAGGAGAAATCCCAATGTTTCGCCCACGTCGTGGAAGCTTGGCAAATTACAACAACAGTTAGGCTATTTTCAAACAACTCTCCCCCCTCCCCACCCCCTTTCTCAACAAGCTTAGAGTCACTCCCCCTTTGCATGCTCTCTCCCTTGAATTCTAAAACGTGTGGATTTGTTAACATAGGCATAGCTAGCTAACTAGCCAGACATTTCATACAGCTACAGCAGCAGTCTACTAGCTAACCACTGGACACACAGAATGTGGAGTGAGGAGGTGAAATAAAACATTAAACTCCAAAAAGTATTTTTATTGTAATACCATATGGCAACGTTGTGCAATTTGTCAAGTTTCCGTGATGTGTTCTGTCGGTTCCCTTGCTAGCCTTGCTAATGTTTGCTAAACCAAAGCTAGTTTGACACAATTGTAGCTAGCAATAGTTTCAACCTTGTGAAATTGTTTTGTAATAGCCAATTTACCTCAGCATCAATATACACACAATACCCCATAATGACAAAGCAAAAACATGTTTTTTAGACATCTTTGCAAATGTATTACATAAAAAACCCTGAAATATTACATTTACATAAGTATTCAGAGGCTTTACTCAGTACCTTGTTGAAGCACCTTTGGCAGCGATTACAGCCTCGAGTTTTCTTGGGTATGACGCCACAAGCTTGGCACACCTGTATTTGGGGAGTTTCTCCCATTCTTCTCTGCAGATCCTCTCAAGCTCTGTCAGGTTGGATGGGGAGCGTCGCTGCACAGCTATTTTTGGGTCTTTCCAGAGATGTTCGATCGGGTTCAAGTCCAGGCTCTGGCTGGGCCACTCAAGGACATTCAGAGACTTGTCCCAAAGCCACTCCTCCGTTGTCTTGGCTTTGTGCTTAGGGACGTTATCCTGTTGGAAGGTGAACCGTCGCCCCAGTCTGAGGTCCTGAGCGCTCTGGAACAGATTTTCATCAAGGATATCTCTACTTTGCTCCGTTCATCTTTCCCTCGATCCTGACTAGTCTCCCAGTCCCTGCCACTGAAAAACATCCCCACAGCATGATGCTGCCACCACCATGCTTCACCGTAGGGATGGTGCCAGGTTTCCGCCAGACGTGATGCTTGGCATTCAGGCCAAAGAGTTCAATGTTGGTTTCATCAGACCAGAGAATCTTGTTTCTCATAGTCTGAGAGTCTTTAAGTGCCTTTTGGCAAACTCCAAGCGGGCTGAGGAGTGGCTTCCGTCTGGCCACTCTACCATAAAGTCCTGATTGGTGGCGTTCTGCAGAGATGGTTGTCTTTCTGGAAGGTTCTCCCATCTCCACAGAGGAACTCTGGAGCTCTGTCAAGTGACCATCGGGTTCTTGGTCACCGCCCTGACCAAGGCCGTTTTCCCCTGATTGCTCAGTTTGGCCGGGCAGCCAGCTCTAGGAAGAGTCTTGGTGGTTCCAAACTTCTTCCATTTAAGAATGATGGAGGCCACTGTGTTCTTGGGGACCTTCCATGCTGCAGACATTTTTTGGTACCCTTCCCCATATCTGTGCCTCAACACAATCCTGTCTCTGAGCTCTACGGACAATTCATTCGACCTCATGGCTTGGTTTTGGCTCTGACATGCACTGTCAACTGTGGGACCTTATATAGACAGCTGTGTGCCTTTCCAAATCATGTCCAATCAATTAAATTTACCACAGGTGGACTCCAATCATGTTGTAGAAACATCTCAAGGATGATCAATGGAAACAGGATGCACCTGAGCTCAATTTCGAGTCTCATAGCAAAGGGTCTGAATACTTACGTAAATAAGGTATTTGTTTTTATTTTTTTATAAATGTGCTACATTTCTAAAAACCTGTTTTCGTTTTGTCATTATGGGGTATTGTGTGTAGATTGATGAGGATTTTATTTTATTTAATCAATTTTAGAATAAGGCTGTAACGTAACAAAATGTGGAAAAAGTCAAGGGGTCTGAATACTTTCCGAATGCACTGTATGTTAGAAAGTATTTCATATACCAGGATGTCTAACATCTAGCTAACGTCATTCACTGTATGCGCAGGTTGCGTTGGACAATGTTGATGATGATGGCAGTTCAACTAGCAGGGCAAGAGGCAGGGGTAGAGGGAGAGCCATGGGCAGAGGACAGACAGAAATGAGGATGAGGAGAGGCTTTTTGCTCTCCGACTTGATAGAATGGCTGCCACACAGGTTTGTATTATGTTGAAAATGCCTATTGTATTTTTTCTTGAATAGTTAATGTATGAACAGAATAATTGGTGGCTGAACACATTTTGTTTTTTTAGTGTTTCTGCACACATACTAGTTTCATCAATTTGGAATAGGAAGTAGTGTTTGAATTGGCTTTGATTGAATCATAGACCTTGACCATACACATGAGAAATAGCTTTAGTGGGGTGTGGAGAGAAATATCACATTCTGCCTTACTGATAATAGGCTCAGACCTCTGTGTAAGCCAGCTGCTACATTTCGTCCATTACTGCCTAGACAACGGATATTTACGTTTGCACAGGCGGTATAGGTTTGACGTGTTGGCAGTGCTGATGCAGCAGAGCCTGGAGATGACACCCGGGAGTACCGGCATGCTGCCTACGCGTTTGTGAGACGGACTGGAGGTCTGGAACGGAGAGCTGACACAACCCGTCCTGGCTGAATGCCTATTTCCACACACTCTGTGTGAGGCATCAGCACAGGACGTACAGGGCTGTGCACTCGTACTGACACTACAGCACGTGGCACTGGCGCAGGATATCCGGGACCGAGGAGGGGTACTGGAGGCCACGAGCGTTGAGCCGGCACACTCCGTCCTGGCTGCATGCCCACCTTAGCACGACACGTGCGTGGTGCTAGCACAGGACGTACAGGACTGTGCCGGAACACTTCGCGGCACAGTACGTAGCTCCGCATACTCGGAAACCGGCCCATTCTCACGCTGCCTAGCCTGAGTACGGGGAGTTGGCTCTGCTCTACCTCTAGGCTCCGCCAACCACCCTTCCAGCCCCCCAAACCTGGTGGCCTCCTCTCCTAAATCGCCGATGCGCCCTGTAGCTGCCTCCAGCAGCCCCGTTGTCCATGCCGTGTGCCCCCCCAAAAATTTTTCTTGGGGTTGCCTCTCGCGTGTCCGTCGTCGGCACGGTTGGCGCCATTTCTCCTCTCCTGCCTGGGCATTTTCATTCATCGCCCTCCGGTAACGGACGGCCTCCTCCTCCGTGATTCTCCCCCAACCGAGGAGGACATCTACTAACGTAACCTTCGGCGTTTGCTCCTGGACACGCTGCTTGGTCCTCTTTTGGTGGGATCTTCTGTCACGATCGTCGACCGATGAAGCGGACCAAGGCACAGCGTGATAAGCGTACATCTTTATTGCTTGTACACACAACGAACCAAAACAATAAACGATACGTGAAGTCCTAGGTTAAATACACAAACCTTCCGGAACAAGATCCCACAATAAACAGTGCCAAACAGGCTGCCTAAGTATGGTCCCCAATCAGAGACAACAAGCTACAGCTGCCTCTGATTGGGAACCACCCTGGCCAACATAGAAATACACGAACTAGAACAAAACATAGAAAATAACACATAGAAAATCCACACCCTGGCTCAACATATAAGAGTCCCCAGAGCCAGGGCGTGACAGTGCGTGAGAGAGCTAGAATGTAAACAGTAGAGTAGTCAGCTGCTAGTTAGTTGTAGATAAACAGTTATGGTAGCAAGGACAACATTTTTTAGAAATGTTCTACCAAACAAGGTTTAGTTACAAATGAAATAACAAAAGAGGTACGTCCTGGGGGTTGCAGACGACTCGCTGATTCCAGCTTTAAGGAGTTAAGATGCAATGTGAACATGATCAAACGCAAGTTAACCCTTAGCTACCAAGAAACATGGTCAACTGATAAATGGCTAAAACAGAAACTCAGAATATAACCAGATCAAAAACACATATGATCGAGAACCTTGTGTCACTTGTTACCTAACAAGAAATAAAATATGTGTGTGTCAGCCCAGACATAATATACACCCCTAGAGGCAGGTAGAGCCCCATGAACACAGGGATGGGAGGATTAGAGGAGGGAAAAGAGGCCAACAATATATTTTAATAGAGCTATGGCTGACAGGTGTTCAAGGTAAGACTTAGCAGCATCGGTGGATCAATGGATCCAGCTGTGTAAAGACTTCTATAGATATAATCTGAACTAACTGTTTAAAGGCCCACTGTCATCACATGATCACCCCATTCAAATGACCTCACATGTACACCACCGACCACAATCTAAATCAAAATAAGGTTCAGGTGTGAAGCAAGGGGTTTGGGGAGGGGGATGGTCTGCTCTGTGTTGTTTCAATAGGCTAGAATAACCTTGTCACTCTTATTTTGTCTTCTAAACCAATGATTCGTTGGCAACTTGGGATGTGTGATGTCACTTTTTGTGAAGAGCCTTTTAGGAGGAGCTGCCCGGCAAATTGAATGGTGTGATCACGTGATGACGGTGGGCTTTTAATTAAGTAATGTACTCTCAAAAATAAAGCCATGTTTACAGAGCAAAGTAAACTTATGAAAATGGTCTGGGAGTGTAGGTCCTCCGCACAGCATTAGATCAGTGCTAATTTCATCCCATTCCCTCACTATGCCAGCCAGCCATAGAGCTGTCCATGTGTATGTTCCTGTCATCAGTCTGTGTGTGTGGCCTGGTACATGGAGAAAGTGCTGCATCAGTTTTGGGGTTGGGACTGGGAGGGAGGCAGGGAGGTCTCCCCCTAGTCGCTTGATAGTGGAGGCTTCAGAGGTTTCTTAAGAGAGGTCCAGCAGCAGGGGTCTTGGTCCATTAGGGCCTTTACTGTTAATATAGAGATGTATTCCAAACAGATAAGTCAGAAAAAATGAAATTGTTACTATGAGGGGCAAAGAATTCTGTAGTGCAAAAATTAAATGACACCGTTTTCAAATTCTGTCATTGTAATGTACTTGATGTAAATGGTTTGTATGTATATGGGTCGTTACCTGGGTTTCTCACAGGGTTGCTGAGCTGGAGGAGGTTTCTGGAACTCCTGCATGGTCTCCAGGTTCACCCAACACTAGGGGGGAGGGAAAGAATGAGGAATGTGGAGGTTTAGTGTACCGATAACGTGAAATTATAAAAATACAACTATTCATTGACTGCATAGGTATCATCTCCTACAGGCTTTGTTATAACTCACTCTGAGGTCTGCAGTGTTCTGGCTTCATAGACTGGTGGTGAAAAGGAAAAACGCCTGCTGGCGTACATCAGAATATGGTTCTGGTAGGACTCAAGATCAGCTGTTGATCTGTAAAAAAGATATATTACGGACATTTTATGACATTATAATGCAAAAATTATACATAATGCTCCTTTAATGCTGTCAACTTGATTTTCGGAGTGAATGGACATAACATAGAATTTTAAGGCAGTGAGGAAATGTTTTCACTAATTGATATTTTTTTATTGTAATCTATAGCCTAGGCATAATTGAAATGACAAATTATACGTTCTCTCCTAACTTCTCAGCTCCTTCTTGGCTTTGTTTCTACTCGTATTAATCCTCTGACTCTCCGTGAAGTGTATGGGGGAGCAAAGCCGAAAATCTGAGAACTACAAGGCTTTGACAGTCTAATGTACAGTATATTCTGTTCTGGGTTGTAAAGGAAAGACTGCAAGCAGATGGACTGTTTGGGAGTGATCCAGGACCTTCGAGCCCCCCAGCTAAAGACCAGAGGAGATGGATGTCCACTGTCATGATGTAGGCCATAACAGTGCCAGTTGTGATTTCCTGAAATCTCACAGGGATTTTCTCGTATAGTGCAGAGGAGCAAGTGCTGGGAGCATTCTAAATATTGTCGTCGTCCGACCTACAACTGCTGCTGAAGCCTGTGTGTAAAAAGCTCCCCGGCCAAGTTGTCAAACAGCTCCAGCTCTGAGCTTCTGTTCACCGTGTGGCCAGGGAGATTTAAGTAGGGGGCAGGAAAAAACAAAACAAAACCAAGCCCATGAACCAAACCAACAGACCCAATCCCCCCCCCTCCCATATAACGCTTATTTATATCCCGCTTGACATGTTCAAATAACTTTTCGCTTCGGGACCAGACTTGATGGATTTACATTTAGATGAATAATACTGGGGATAACATGAAATACTGGACATGTTAGTGAGAATTTGAGATAGAAGTAAGATGTATTTCAACAACTATACTCTCCTTTTAAAAGGAGTCAATTATTTGTAGTAGTAGCAGCAGTAGTCATATTTATTTACTATTTATTTAGTCACTCTTAACTGAACAAATGAACCTGTCTGTGCAGGGGGGGACAAAGCGTTCTCACTTTCACACCTACACACCACAGCAGCAGCCCCAGTTCTACTCCCAACTACTTCCTGAAGAACAGTAAAACTGTTCAAATGCTTCATTGGCCCCAGAGTCTCTCTGCTAGTCGAGAACCTGGAGAGGACTGTCACCTTTCCTGTCACGCTCGGCTGCCCGCAGCCCATTGACCAGCAGCAGATTTATTTCTCCCTGTCACAGCCAGTAGCGTGGTGGCGTGGCTCAGCCCACTATTTAGTTACAGTGACAAACATGCTGATTAGAGAGGCCCTGATGATGGATGGCCCCTCACTGGAGAGCAGCAAGAGTTTTTATCGGATCATAATGGGCCTGACACTGCACAGCCCTTTCTCTCTCTACGTCCCCGACAGTGGAGCCCTGCCCCCATGGGTCAGACTCAAAAGGTCACGAGTTAACAGGCCAGTCTTTACTGAGCCTGCCAACTCGAAAATTACCTGTTTGGAGTCATATTTGTAGACACTCCATCATCCTCATCACCGCTGCGACACCTCTATTCCCCATTTTTCCGTGGCCTTTTTCTCTCCTGTGACCGGCTCCCATCGTTGGTCAAATGGGAGAGTATGGAACCCTGTTTTGTTATTTAAGCAGTGCATTCTCACTCACATTTTGCTGCAGTGACTCTCTCGCTCTCTATTTCTCTCTCCCTCTTGCTCTCTCTTCTGCTGCGTTGTATTGGATTCATTTCTGCCAATTCAACAGAGAATTCAGCTTGTGGACTGTGTTAGGGTTTTGTATTGAGTCATTCTTCAGAAGCTGCCCAATCTAAAAATATCCACTCTGAGTTGTGCAGTAGGTAGATCTGTTTCTGAAGCCTGTGGCACTCAAGCCGGTCGGATGTTTTCTATGGCTGAATATATAACCTGACCTTGACAGAGTTTTATTTTGTGTCGCTCTGCTTTTCTTGATTCATGTTCATTGATTTATCATGAGGCAATGACATTTTCATATTCACACGTTTTTAACAGCGGCTGTTAAGATGAGCATGCACAAAACAATCAAATCAAATCAAATGCATTCGTCACATACAAAGTTTACAGCATGTATAAAAGGTGCAGTGAAATGCTTATGTGCTAGCTCTCTCAACAATGTAGTACATTAGTCAATAATAATAACAAAAAGAGTCTAGTCAAAAATAACAAGCAGTAGAAGTAATAGAAGAGGTAGTATGCATAGTAATAATGTACTGTATTTACACTGTATAAAGTGGGTAGTGGGATCAATAGTACATATTACACTGAACAAAAATATTAATGCAACATGTAAAGTGTTGGTCCCATGTTTCATGAGCTGAAATAAAAGATCCCAGAAATGTTCCACACGTACAAAAAGCTTATTTCTCTCCAATTTTGGGCAGAAAATTGTTTACATCCCTGTTAGTGAGCATTAATCCTTTGCCAAGATTATCCATCCACCTGACAGGTGTGGCATATCAAGAAGCTGATTAAACAGCATGATCATTACACAGGTGCACCTTGTGCTGGGGACAATAAAAGGCCAGTCTAAAATGTGCAGTTTTGTCACACAACACAATGCCACAGATGTCTCAAGTTTTGAGGGAGCGTGTAATTGACATGCTGACTGCAGGAATGTCTACCAGAGCTTTTGCCAGAGAGTTGAATGTTAATTTCTCTAACTTAAGCTGCCTCCAATGTCGTTTTAGAGAATTTGGCAGTATGTCCAACCGGCCTCACAACCACAGAACATGTGTAACTTTGCCAGCCCAGGACCTCCACATCCAGCTTCATCACCTGCTGGATCATCTGAGACCAGCCACCAGGACAGCTGATGAAACTGTGGGTTTGCAGAACCGAAGAATTTCTGCACAAACTGTCAGAAACCGTCTCAGGGAAGCCCTTCTGCGTGCTCGTCGTCCTCACCAGGGTCTTGACCTGACTGCAGTTCGGCATCATAACCGACTTCAGTGGGCAAATGCTCACCTTCGATGGCCAATGGCCCGCTGGAGAAGTGTGCTCTTCACGGATGAATCCCGGTTTCAACTGTACCGTGCAGATGGCAGACAGTGTGTATGGTGTCGTGGCAAGCAGTTTGCTGAACAGAGTGTCCCATGGTGATGGTGGGGTTATGGTATGGGCAGGTAAAAGCTACAGACAACAAACAAAATTGCATTTTATCGATGGTGATTTGAATGCGCAGAGATACCGTGACGAGATCCTGATGCCCATTGTCGTGCCATTCAACCGCCGCCTTCACCTCATGTTTCAGCATGATAATGCACGGCCCATGTCCTTGATGATCTTTCAGCCTTCCTCAGACACGCCTGGTGTGAATGTCCTGGAGGGAAGGGAGCTCGCCCCCAGTGATTTATTGGGCCGTACACACCACCCTCAGTTGGGTCTTCCGGTTGAGGGCGGTGGAGTTGCCATACCAGACGATGACGCAGCCAGATGCTCTCAATTGTGCAGCTGTAGAACTTCTTTAGGAAGGATCCACATTTTTTCAAGTGCCTGAGGTTGAAGAGGTGCTCCTGCTCCTTCTTCACTATGGTAGTGGTGTTATTGGGACCATGTTCTCTGTGATGTGCATGCCGAGGAACTTGAAGCTTTTACCCTCTCCACTTGTCGATGACAATAGTGCCGTGCTCCTCCCTGTTTCCTGTAGTCCACGATCAGCTCCTTGGTTTTGCTGACGTTGAGAGAGAGGCTATTTCCCTGGCACCACACTGCCTAACCTCCTCCCTGTAGGCTACCTCGTAGCCGTCGATGATCAGTCCCACCACTGTCATGTCATCAGCAAACTTAATAATGGTTTTGGAGTCATGCGTGGCCACACAGTCGTGGGTGTACAGGGAATACAGGAGGGGGCTGAGCACGCACCCCTGGGGGGTACCCGTGTTGAGGTTCAATGTGGCGGAGGTGTTGTTGCCTACCCTCACCACCTGGGGTCTGCCTGTCAGGAAGTCCAGGATCCAAATCAAATCAAATTACATTTGGTCGCATACACATACAGTGAGGGAAAAAAGTATTTGATCCCCTGCTGATTTTTTACGCTTGCCCACTGACAAAGAAATGATCAGTCTATAATTTTAATGGTAGGTTTATTTGAACAGTGAGAGACAGAATAACAACAACAAAAAACAAAAAAACGCATGTCAAAAATGTTATAAATTGATTTGTATTTTAATGAGGGAAATAAGTATTTGACCCTTCTGCAAAACATGACTTAGTACTTTGTGGCAAAACCCTTGTTGGCAATCACAGAGGTCAGATGTTTCTTGTAGTTGGCCACCAGGTTTGCAGATTTCTCAGGAGTGATTTTGTCCCACTCCTCTTTGCAGATCTTCTCCAAGTCATTAATGTTTCGAGGCTGACGTTTGGCAACTCGAACCTTCAGCTCCCTCCACAGATTTTCTATGGGATTAAGGTCTGGAGACTGGCTATGCCACTCCAGGACCTTAATGTGCCTCTTCTTGAGGCACTCATTTGTTGCCTTGGCCATGTGTTTTGGGTCATTGTCATGCTGGAATACCCATCCACGACCCATTTTCAATGCCCTGGCTGAGGGAAGGAGGTTCTCACCCAAGATTTGACGGTACATGGCCTCGTCCATCGTCTCTTTGATGCGGTGAAGTTCTCCTGTCCCCTTAGCAGAAAAACACCCCCAAAGTATAATGTTTCCACCTCCATGTTTGACGGTGGGGATGGTGTTCTTGGGGTCATAGGCAGCATTCCTCCTCCTCCAAACACGGCGAGTTGAGTTGATGCCAAAGAGCTCCATTTTTGTCTCATCTGACCACAACACTTTCACCCAGTTCTCCTCTGAATCATTCAGATGTTCATTGGCAAACTTCAGACGGGCATGTAAAGGTGCTTTCTTGATCAGGGGGACCTTGCGGGCGCTGCATGATTTCAGTCCTTCACGGCGTAGTGTGTTACCAATTGTTTTATTGGTGACTATGGTCCCAGCTGCCTTGAGGTCATTGACAATATCCTCCTGTGTAGTTCTGGGCTGATTCCTCACCGTTCTCATGATCATTGCAACTCCACGAGGTGAGATCTTGCATGGAGCCCCAGGCCGAGGGAGATTGACAGGTCTTTTGTGTTTCTTCCATTTGCGAATAATCGCACCAACTGTTGTCACCTTCTCACCAAGCTGCTTGGCGATGGTCTTGCAGCCCATTCCAGCCTTGTGTAGGTCTACAATCTTGTCCCTGATATCCTTGTAGAGCTCTTTGGTCTTGGCCATGGTGGAGAGTTTGTAATCTGATTGATTGATTGCTTCTGTGGACAGGTGTCTTTTATACAGGTAACACGCTGAGATTAGGAGCACTCCCTTTAAGAGTGTGCTCCTAATCTCAGCTCGTTACCTGTATAAAAGACACCTGGGAGCCAGAAATCTTTCTGATTGAGAGGGGGTCAAATACTTATTTCCCTCATTAAAAGGCAAATCAATTAATTACATTTTTGACATGCGTTTTTCTGGATTTTTTTGTTGTTATTCTGTCTCTCACTGTTCAAATAAACCTACCATTAAAATTATAGACTGATCATTTCTTTGTCAGTGGGCAAACGTACAAAATCAGCAGGGGATCAAATACTTTTTTCGCTCACTGTATTTAGCAGATGTTATTGCGGGTGTAGCAAAATGGTTGTGTTCCTAGCTCCAACAGTGCAGTAGTATCTAACAATACGCAACAATACACACAAATCTAAAAAGTAAAAGAATGGAATTAAGAAATAGAGAAATATTAGGACGAGCAATGTCGGAGTCTGGAGTATATATATACTGTAAATATATGATGTGATGGGATGTATAGACAATATGGACAGTATATGGATAGAAAATGTAGTATATGTGACCCGTTTCAGGAAACTAGGCGTATGTCGCGGGTCACTACTTCACAGGAGAGCCGTTTGAAAGTAAACATTTGTTTTTATCAAAATCCGTTTTTTGGCAGAAATGCCTTCTCGAACATGTGAACTGTCATGTGCCTTAATAACAAACTTGTATGCCATCTGTAAATCCGAACAAAATTATTAAATTACGAGCCTAGTTGTTTTAGCCAAAAAAAAGACAGCAACCTTCCTGCTAGCCATGATTGGCTGAGGTAATGAGTGGGCTGGATATGGCGAGGGATGAGTTTGGATTGGTCTGCCATATAGCACGATTCTGTCTATTTGAGCTGGTCAGTATGTCTAGGTAATCCTGTCTAACGCGGCTTTAAAAAAAATTGTATTGTGTATTAAAACTGCATAAGTGTTGTTCTTCACTTTCTGGAGAAGTGAGTTTTGAAATCAGTGGAATTCGAGTATGATAGCTAAGGAGATGGAGAAACACCTGTCTCCAGATTACATCTTCAAACTAAGGGCAACCATGGCATCCGACAGGAGACGCTTCCAACCATGAATGATGTATACGGGTAAGATAGTCTAGCTAGCTACATTTTCAGATATTACACGTTTCTAATTTTGACAGAAAGAGCCATTTGCTTGGCTAGCTATAGCCTAATGTTAGCTAGCTAACATTGAACCTGGTTGGTTAGCTACCTGCAGATTCATGCAGGGTAGTAATGTCATGAGTTGTGATTATGGTTCATTGTTTACCTAGCTAGCTAGTTAACGTTAGCTGGCTGGCTGTCTCGCTAGCTAACGTTACGTGTATGACCTTATTATTCGTATCTCAGAGCCATTTGCTTAACTAGCTATAGCCTAATATTAGCTAGCTAACATTGAACCTGGTTGGTTAGCTACCTGCAGATCCATGCAGGGTAGTAACGTCATGAGTTGTGATTATGGTTCATTGTTTACCTAGCTAGCTAGCTAGCTAACGTTAGCTGACTGGATCGCTAGCTAACATTACGTGTATGACCTTATTATTCGTATCTCAGAGCCATTTGCTTAGCTAGCAATAGCCTAATGTTAGCTAGCTAACATTGAACCTGGTTGGTTAGCTACCTGCAGATTCATGTCTTAACAAAATACATTGTGTGCGTTCATAAATTCAGTCTGGCCATCTACTCCGATTTCAGAGCACTCTCGTCTGAGTGTGCCTGAGAGCACAGAATAACTGATGAATTTACGAACGCTCAACACCTGTTGAATATGGCCGGTGTCAGCAAACGTCAGTAAACTCATCGGCCAGAGTGTGCGCTCCTGAACGCGAAACGCTCTGAATTTACGAACGGACAATCTAACAGCACAGTTGCAGTCACCAATGCTCTGGATAACATAACAGCCTAACCAGCTCTGCTAGGGCGAGTAAGGTTCAGTGAGCTGTTCTCTCTCACTTAGATGTATAGACAAATGAAGTGGGTATGTATGTAAACATTATTAAAGTGACCAGTGTTCCATGACTGTGTACATATGGCAGCAGCCTCTAAGGTGAATGGTAGAGTAACCGGGTGGTAGCCGGCTAGTGACAGTGACTAAAGTTCAGGGCAGGGTACTGGGCAGAGGCTGGCTCGTGGTGACTATTTAACAGTCTGATGGCCTTGAGGTAGAAACTGTTTTTCAGTCCCAGCTTTGATGCACCTGTACTGACCTCACCTTCTGGATGGTAGCGCAATTATTTTCCTGGCACCCCTCCGCCAGGGCCCTCACCTCCTCCCTGTAGGCTGTCTTGTTGTTGTTGGTAATCAGGCCGACCACTGTTGTGTCGTCTGAAAACTTGATGATTGAGTTGGAGACGTGCATGGCCATGCAGTCATGGGTGAGCAGAGAGTCAGGAGGGAACTGAGCATGCACGCTTGTGGAGCCATGTGTTGAGGATCAGCGTAGTGGAGGTGTTGTTGCCTACCTTCACCACGTGGGCGGCCAACAGTCCAGGACCCAGATGCACAGGGCGTGTTTCAGACCTTTATTTAACTAGGCAAGTCAGTTAAGAACTAATTCTTATTTACAATGACGGCCTACTCCGGCCAAACCCGGACAACGCTGGGCCAATTGTGGGCCGCCCTATGGGACTCCCAATCACGGCCGGTTGTGATACAGCCTGGAATCGAACCAGGGGGTCTGTAGTGATGCCTCAAGCTCTGAGATGCAGTGCCTTAGACTGCTGCGCCACTCGGGAGTTAATGATGAGTGATGAGCTTGAAGGGTACTATGGTGTTGAAGGCTGAGCTGTAAGCAATGAACAGCATTCTTACATAGATATTCCTCTTGTCTAAATGGGATAGGGCAGTGTGCAGTGCGATTGCGATTGCGTCATCCGTGGATCTATTGGGGCGGTATGCAAACTGCAGTGGGTCTAGGGTGTCGGGTAAGGTGGAAGTGATATGATCCTTAACTGGCCTCTCAAAGCACTTCATGATAACAGAAGTGAGTGCTATGGAGCGATAGTCATTTAGTTCAGTTACCTTCGCTTTCTTGGGTACAGAAACAATGGTGGACATGTTGAAGAAAATGGGAACAGCAGACTGGGATAGGGAGAGATTGAATATGTCTGTAAACTCTTCAGCCAGCTGGTCTGCGGACGCGGCTAGGGTTTCCGTCTGGGCCGGCTGCCTTGCGAGGGTTAACATGCTTAAATGTATTACTCACGTAGGCCACAGGGAACAAGAGGTCACAGTCCATGGGAGCTGTGGTGGCCCGCACTGTGTTTTCCTCGAAGCGGACAAAGAACATGTTTAGCTTGTCCGGGAGCAAGACGTCAGTGTCCGTGACGTGGCAGGTTTTCCCTTTATAATCCGTGATTGTCTGGAGTCCCTGCCACATACGCCTTGTGTCTGAGCCGTTGAATTGTGACTCCACTCCGTCTCTGTGCTGACGTTTTGCCTGTTTGATTGTCTTACGAAGGTATAACTGGACTGTTTGTATTCCCAGTCACCTTGCTGTGGTTAAATGCGATGGTTTGGGCTTTCAGTTTTGCCCGAATGCTGCCATCCATCCACGTTCTTTGGATTGATGAGCTCAGTCACCGTGTAAGTGTATACGTCAATGTTATTCTCTGCCTTTCTTTTTCCCGGATAGTTCTTTATTCCTGTCTGCGCGATGTACTGAGAACCCTGCTGGCTGTATGGACGGGGACAGTATATCCGGAGAGAGCCATGATTCCGTGAAACAGAATATGTTACAGTACCTTATGTCTGTCTGGAAGGTGATCCTCACCCTGAGCTCATCTACTTTATTGTCCAGGGACTGAACATTAGCGAGTAATATACTTGGAAGTGGTGGATGGTATGCACGCCTCCTGAGTCGGACTAAAAGTCCACTCCGAATACCTCTTCTCCACCGGCGGCGTCTTGGAGCAGTCTCTGGGATAAGTGGAATTTCCTTGAGGGCTACGAACAAAGGATCCAATTCAGGAAAGTCGTATTTCTGGTCAAAATGCTGGTGAGTTACCACCGCTCTAATAGCCAAAAGTTATTTCCGGCTGTATGTAATAGTGCAAAAGATGTTCTGAGCTAATAACGTGACAAAATAACACACACACAAAAAGAAATACTGCAAAGTTGCTTAGGAGCCATGAACAGGGCGACCATCTCTATCGGTGCCATCTTGTGTGTGTCCAGTTGTGTGTGATCCAGTTGCAGAAGGAGATGCTCATACCCAGGGCCTTGAGCTTAGTTTTAAGCTTAGAGGGGGACTATGGTGTTCAATGCTGAGCTGTAGTCGATGAACATCATTTTCACATAGGTATTCCTCTTCTCCAAGTGGGATAGGGCAGTGTGTAGAGCAATGGGGATTGCGTGATCTGTGGATCTGTTGGGGTGGTATGCAAATTGGAGTGGGTCCATACCCGTTCCTGAGATTTTAACTTCAAATCTGTAGGAGTTCATAAGCGCAATGAAATGCCTGCATGAAGGAGCACCTTACCTTTTGAGTTTGAAAGACCAGATGTGAGCCTGAATGGTGTCCACCTCCTCCTTGACTGTATGCTTTGGTTCAGACGGTCAGTGGAGATTGTTGCGGCTTTGCACTGTAGCCCCAGGTCCTGGGGGTCACTGCTCTCCCAACACACCAGGACATGGATGCCTGGAGGCAGAGAGAGAAAGATGGGGAGAGAGGGGAAAGAAATGAGCAGGGGACAGCACCTCATTTGTATTCTTTTGGAAACAGATGCTTGGCTGCATTAATGACTCCTAACTAAAACATTCATAAAGTGTTATTGGATTTTAAATACCAGGGTTAAGAACTGCGACCTTGGACGTCTCAAGGTTACCATCTTCACCCCTCCAACCACCTACACCACCACCCAAACCTCCCTTCCCATCTTTATACTTTTCCCTCACTATTTCTGTCTTTCCTGCCACATCATGGGGTGTTGCTCCAAATTGGATGCAGAGAGTGAGAAGGTCACCGGTAGCCCAGGGCAGCGAATATTTGTCAATTTATTTAGGAGAAGGGTGGGGGGAAAGGGAGAGGGGAAGAAAGGAGCATGACATGCAGACAGAGGGGCAGAACACATTACAGGTTAAGTAATGAGTCATCAAGGACGGTTCCTTCTATGTATGCCCCTCCACTCAATTTCATGGTTAAGTGAGCCACGGCAGGGAACTAGGACAGGGCCGGACTCTGTAGAGTCCCCCCTGGACACTTTATTGCAGGTGAGAATAGAGCGGCTGAGAGACATAGGGTCGAATTCAATCAATCCCGCACTGCAGGAAATCCACAGTGAGGATTCACGCAAGCCCACTGCCACTTGTTGCAGAATAAACATTATTTTGTTCGATAATGTTTTTTCTCAAGTGTAGGTTTCTCAGGTTTGATTCAATTCCAGCTATACTGTGTTTGTCAGAGAGAAACTGAAGTGAAGCCCCGCCACTCTGCTCTGTGGTGCAGTACAGAAAATAGACCAGTTGGAGTATCACCTAATCCCTCTGCCTGTCGCTGTGCTAGTGTGTGGGGGAGAGAGAGGCTTGGAGAGAAATCCAGGAAATCCTGGGCTCAGGTCCCAGTTATAGTGTGTGTTATGAGTGTGCATGTATTGTGTGTGTGAGCGAACTGCAGCCCAGGCCTCTAGGAAGCCTTGGGGACACACACTTGCACATTCACACACACAAAGTATATCACATTTCGTAGTCAACGCTCCCAGAGTCAAACTTGCACTCGTGTAGCACTTATGGTTCTAATCATCAGATCATTCTCTGCATTAACGCTGCGCCTTCCAAATGAATTGCAGTCGCATTAAATAATAAAGTATCTGGACTGATTGAGCCGCCTGGTCCAAGGTGACGATGATGATGTTGATTTCTTGTTCTCTCATATCGATTCATATTATAATCCAGTGATATCTGGCCAAACAGATTGGATATTGGCTTGGTAAGACAGTAGGAAGGACAAGGCCCTTAAACGGATACTTTTGGATTTTGGCAATTAAGCTCTTTATCTACTTCCCCAGAGTCAGATTAATTGGTGGATACCATTTTTATGTGTCTGTGTGCGGTTTGAAGGAAGTTGCTAACTAGCACTAGCAAAAGTGCTAACTAGCGTTAGCGCAATGACTGGAAGTCTTTGGGTATCTGCTAACATGCTAGCAGATACCCATAGACTCCCGATAAGTATGCTAATGCTAGTTAGCATTGGTTCACAAACTACCTCTAATTTCTTTCTTACTGGACACAGAGACATACAAATGGTATCCACGACTCCATCTGACTTTAGGGAAGTAGATAAAGGGTTCATTTCCAAAATCCCGAAGTATCCCTTTAAAGCACATCAATTGTAATCTGGTGAAAGGGAAAGTGCTAAGCCACCATGAAATAGAGGTTGGAGTTTGGTGCCGGGCCCAGTTTATTTTGTCACCCTGCCAAACCATCTGTATGGACCAGAGGGAACCTCGAGATGTTTTACAATCCAGCCGTACTACTCCGATCCATCTTGCGCTAAGATTGTTGAGGCGGAACTCAATAGTCTCAATAGTCTCAATTGCTCAAGTTCAAGAACTGGACTTTCAATGGTCTTAAGAATTTACAGCATTTTCTTTTCATTTTACTGGTCAGTGCCTTCCATGTCATCATCGCTGAAATCCACAAAGTAGAGTCTGTCATTTCAGCCATCTTGAACAGTTGTAAATGGCTTGATTTCCAGGGGTCAGAAATGTCCAAATATAGCTTTGTCAGTCAGTCTGCACCTTGTGCTGGAACGATCCTATTAGGTACGTTACTAGACATAGTCCAGAGGCAGCCTGTTAAACTGGCCAACCATGCAATAAACACAGTAAATACATCACATTTCAATCGCATGTCTTTGCACCACCAGTTTTTTGGTGCAATGATGCCCAGCTAGAAATTAAGTTGATAGCCCTTAATAGTGTCTGCCTTAAAATATATATATATATATATATATATATATATATATAACGCCTCGGTTACAATGCAGGGAATATTTTATTGGTCTGTTTGAGTCAGAGCACAGAGCTGTTAAAGATTCAATATAGCCCATAAAAGTTGTGCATAGCCTGATTATGTGTCAGCCTTGTAATATTAGATATTTGATATTGGGAATGAGTCATTGCTCGCGTCAGAAGGTAATATCAACATGTTTGGTTTTCTACAGCTGTAATGAGCAAATCCAGTCAGTCAATGGTCAGCAACTCTGAAACACCTCATTCCCAATACCTACACAAGTGATTGTTTACCTCTTAGTATCTCCAGACTTCATTGGTTCAGCTTGCTCCTTACATACGTCAGTGGTGTTTCCTATTCAGGCAGCTGAACTTTATTCCACTTTAGCATTACACACTAGGCCGAGGAATGATTAGCATAATTGCTTGTGTTCTCATATGACTCATATCGACAGTAGGACAGACATGCACATCAAGGAGGTCTCCGTAATCACCATCATTATAATGGAGGAGGAAATTATTTTATTATTGCCTTATTACTGTTGAATTTGTTTTGCACACTTATTGTAGCTGGCTTGTAAAATACACACAAAGAAAAAAAGTGAGCAATTTCATCCTTAAACAATTGTCCCTCCAGTTGTTAATTCTTAACCTCCTCCGACACAGCTTCCTCAGGCTCATCCCCACGGTTAACATATCGTTAATAAAAATGTATGAGTGGAAATGCAGCGGGCTAAATCTGGCCGTCGACCTCGGAGTTATCGGCCCATTCCGGGGCTCGAAAGACGTGACTAAACTGGCCCCTTTTTTTTCTTTTTTCGTCTTACTATTTTGTGTGTCGTTTGGGAGCAAATTGCTTTCTTATGTGCTGTGTTCGGTCCTGGCCAGCCTTCTGTTATTTATCTGATTTGGGTTTTTGGAAATGTAGCACAGCTGAGAGGGCCGGGTGAAACCTCCCTCGGACAGATAAAGATTGTGCAATCCTCCAGACTTACACAGAGAGCTGTTCTTTTGTCGGCTTTCAGGCTACTGTACCTCTCCTGTCTGCCCCAGGAAGTTGACGCTTGTGTTTATGCCAGCCTGAGGTAGATTTGTACGACTTCAAACCTCTTTAACCTAATTTGGCCAGTTTGGACTGACCCTGAACAATAGAAAGACAGTTGGACCGTCGGGAGTTTCAACCAAAAAGCATTCTGTTGATCTTAGTGTTAGGCCTACTGCTGCTAGGTAGCTCTCTCTCTGCTCTCTCCCTCCCCTCTGTCTGTCCTTGATTGCAGGAGTGAAGTCTGGTGTGCGGGAGTCAGGGTTCCAGCTGCAGCTCATTCACCATAATCACCTCAGCCTTTAAGACCCGGTCAAACTTACCACTCATCGTCAGATCATAGTCAAGACGACCATGTTAGTCTCGCTGCCGACTCAACCTGTTTATTTTTGCTCTTTGTGTTTTGGCTTGTTCTATTTACTTTTTCTCCTGTGCCACAGATATTTGGAACCTGACTCCTGCCTCCGCTTCACTCCTGCCACCACCATCCTGCTCTCCATTACCGGACCTCTCTTTTGGACTCACCACGGACACTAGGACATTACGGTACCACACCTGCCCGGATCTGGATCTGTTACCCTCCCGGTAACCTGGACTTGCTCTTCCCCTATATTGGGAAACCTGGACTTTGAACATTGTAAATAAACCTGTTAAAACTTCTCTGGCTTGGTGTACTGGTCTGCATTTGGGTTCTTATCCAGTTAAATCATAACACTTAGACCATCGGCATCTGATGTCAAGAACATGGCTGCCATGGAATTGTATCCCTGGCAAAATTAACAAATTGGAGCTCACAGAAGTTCTTTTGAAGTCTGCAACATGGTATCCAGCTCTGAAATGTGCCAAACTCCATGTAGATGTATACAACGCTGAACTGACCACAGTCGTGGTCAAAAGTTTTGAGAATGACACAAATATTAATTTTCACAAAGTCTGCTGCCTCAGTGTTTTTAGATATTTTTGTCAGATGTTACTATGGTATACTGAATTATAATTACAAGCATTCCATAAGTGTCAAAGGCTTTTATTGACAATTACATTAAGTTTATGCAAAGAGTCAATATTTGCAGTGTTGACCCTTCTTTTTCAAGACCTCTGCAATCCGCCCTGGCATGCTGTCAATTCACTTCTGGGCCACATCCTGACTGATGGCAGCCCATTCTTGCATAATCAATGCTTGGAGTTTGTCAGAATTTGTGGGTTTTTGTTTGTCCACCCGCCTCTTGAGCATCGATAACAAGTTTTCAATGGGATTAAGGTCTGGGGAGTTTCCTGGCCATGGACCCAATATTTCGATGTTTTGTTCCCAGAGCCACTTACTTATCACTTTTGCCTTATGGCAAGGTGCTCCATCATGCTGGAAAAGGCATTGGTCATCACCAAACTGTTCTTGGATGGTTGGGAGAAGTTGCTCTCGGAGGATGTGTTGGTACCATTCTTTATTCATGGCTGTATTCTTAGGCAAAATTGTGAGTGAGCCCACTCCCTTGGCTGAGAAGCAACCCCACACATGAATGGTCTCAGGATGCTTTACTGTTGGCATGACACAGGACTGATGGTAGCGCTCACCTTGTCTTCTCCGGACAAGGTTTTTTCCGGATGCCCCAAACAATCTGAAAGGGGATTCATCAGAGAAAATGACTTTACCCCAGTCCTCAGAAGTCCAATCTCTGTACCTTTTGCAGAATATCAGTCTGTCCCTGATGTTTTTCCTGGAGAGAAGTGGCTTCCTCGCTGCCCTTCTTGACACCAGGCCATCCTCCAAAAGTCTTTGCCTCACTGTGCGTGCAGATGCACTCACACCTGCCTGCTGCCGTTCCTGAGCAAGCTCTGCACTGTTGGTGCCCCGAACCCGCAGCTGAATCAACTTTAGGAGACGGTCCTGGTGCTTGCTGGACTTTCTTGGGTGCCCTGAAGCCTTCTTCACAACAATTTAACCTCTCTCCTTGAAGTTCTTGATGATCCGATAAATGGTTGATTTAGGTGCAATCTTACTAGCAGCAATGTCCTTGCCTGTGAAGCCCTTTTTGTGTAAAGCAATGATGACGGCACGTGTTTCCTTGCAGGTAATGATGTGTAGTTTTAATGGATTATCAGATGAAATTGAGTTAATCATGAACATATAGTTAAAATTCTTTGTGGCTAACTGAATTGGGCCGTTTGTTTTTGTCTCTCTCTTCAAACACAGTGAAGGGAGCGGCACCAAGGTTGAATAGAGTTTGGACTAGACCTTTGTCTCCTTGGTATCTTCTTGATTGATTGCAGCTTGAGGGGGTGAGGTACAGGGGAGCGGGTGATTGGTTGGAGTAATACTTCAGCCATCCTCAGGGACAAAGGAAGTGGGCGGAGCAATAAAAGAGTGGGAAAACTGAAGAGGACTATATAAGAAGGAGGGAGACCTTAAGAATTGGTGCCCCTCTGCAGATGGGTGTCGGCTTTGTTGAAAACTTTAATAAAGTCATTTCTTGATGCAACAAAAACTCTGTAAGACCGTATTTGTAATAAAGTATGGTGGTTATTTTCCACAACAGTAACCATGGTTAACAGAGGAAGAACAATGCTTTCAAGCACCACCCTCCTTTTAAAGCTTCCAGTCTGTTATTCTAACTCAATCAGCATGACAGAGTGATCTCCAGCCTTGTCCTCGTCAACACTCTCACCTGTGTTAACGAGAGAATCACTGACACGATGTCAGCTGGTCCTTTTGTGGCAGGGCTGAAATGCAGTGGAAATGTTTTTTGGGGATTAAGTTCATTTTCATGGCAAAGAGGGACTTTGCAATGAATTGCAATTCATCTGATCACTTTTCATGACATTCTGGAGTATATTCAAATTGCCATCATCAAAACTGAGGCAGCAGACTTTGTGAAAATTAGTATTTGTGTCATTCTCAAAACTTTTGACCATAACTGTATATCTCTTTTGCTTTCTATACCTTACTGTTTAGTAGGTGATTTAGTGCCTCAGCTCAAGTTATGGCTCTAGAGGGGAATTGACATGACTCTATAGTAAAGCCAGACAAAATAGAACCCATCACAAATTCACATTTTCTACACAGCCTCCTCATCGTCTCTACAGCGTGCCATTCTGCCCAAGACAATCATTTACAATGTTGGCAAATGTGTTTATGTTGTCATAAAGACAATTTTATTTCCACAATGGCATTTACTGCATCCTATTCCCTTTAATTTTCTCTGAAGCCCTTGGGGTATGGAAGAGTTGATGCTGTGTGTGGTGTTTTATTGATATGTGTGTGTGTGCATAATGTGTTTTCATACTGTGTGCATGACCGTGTGTGTCGGGGGTGTGATGGTGTGTTTGGTATTTGCACTTGTGCTTGTATATGGGTATGTGTGTGTGTGTGTGTGTGTGTGTGTGTGTGTGTGTGTGTGTGTGTGTGTGTGTGTGTGTGTGTGTGTGTGTGTGTGTGTGTGTGTGTGTGTGTGCATGTACAGACACCTGGAGTGTATAAGGCCTAAGACCCAGGCCCTTTTGGCACTGAGTGACAAGGCTCCTCCTGCCCGATGTTTTGATTTCTACTTAAAGTTTTATGTCACTGCTCCCCTCAAGGGTGCCATTATCTTGTATGCTAATAGAGCTATGCATATTCTATTAGTGCTGTCAGAGCAAGATAAGGGACACATTCAGCAAAGGAGCACTTAGGGGCCAATGAGCTCAGCAAGGGGTCCCACCGTTCCTGCATTATCAGTCATCTTCACATCTCAATGGAGCTTGCTTATGTGCTCCCCTCCCAGCAATGACTCTGGACTGTCCTTCATAATACTCAGTCACTGCCGATCTCTATCACACACACACACACATGCACGTATGCATGCATGTACGAACACACACACTGCCATAGGGTTGAATATTTTCCTGGTATTTTACAAATGTTCCATCCCGAGAATAAATCACTTTTCTCCCGGGTAACCCGGTATTTCCCGACAAAATCGGAAGTGTCATTCTAAAACATATAAAGCATATACAGTAAATATGTCTGGAAATGATTAGAGCTTTTATTGGCTTGAAATTTCAAGCCTGATGCTACCTGAGCCTGATGAGCCATACATGTAATACTTTTTATGAGCCCAAGCCCAAAAAAGCCCAAATGATTGTGCCATTATCCAATAGGCCTACATAGCCTATAATATATAGGCTACCGCACATTACGCACAAGTTACAACAGAAAAAAAACATAAAAGCCCATAGGTGTAGCTATGCTTTCTTTGGTAAATAAATAATACAAGCTCCAGTAGGTTATTCTTTTTGAGGGTGGACTGTATTACTGTACTGTATTGTATTAAACTGTATTATATGACTGAAATTACGCACCTCGTTCAAATCATCAAGCTGGGAGAGAACATGCAAAGATGGTGCAGGACATGCGGCCTACAAAGTTACAATTATTGGCTAGCAAATCTGATTTCATTTGGAAATACACTGAACAAAAATATAAACGCAACATGTAAAGTGTTGGTCACATGTTTCATGAGCTGAAATAAAAGATCCCTATAACGTTTCAGGAGAAGACCCAGATGCAGACAGTGTCGAAGTAACAAAAGTTTATTACAAAAACAGGGGGCAGGCAAATGACAGGTCAAGGGCAGGCAGAGGTCAGTAATCCAGATCAGAGTCGAAAAGGTACAGAACGGCAGGCAGAGGTCAATAATCCAGGGTGGTGTGACAAGGTACAGAATGGCAGGCAGGCTCAGGGTCAGGGCAGGAAGAATGGTCAAAACCGGGGAAACTAGAAAATCAGGTGAAACAGATCAGGGTGTGACAATCCCAGAACTTTTCCATACGCACAAAAAGCTTATTTCTCTCAAATATTGTGCACAAATTTGTTTACATCCCTGTTAGTGAGCATTTCTCCTTTGCCAAGATAATCCGTCCACCTGACAGGTGTGGCATATCAAGAAGCTGATTAAACAGCATGAATAATGATCATTACACAGGTGCACCTTGTGCTGAGGACAATAAAAGGCCACAGTTTTGTCACACAACACAATGCCACACAATGCCACTGTCACGGATCCCTCCGGTACTGCTGCTCATTCCGTTCACCAGCTCCAGAGGTCTATGTCACTGACCTGGTTCACTGACCTGGTTCATTACCACCAACCCCGGACTGTCTTGTCTCATTATGCACACCTGGTTCCCATTCCCCCTGAATAGTATGTATATATATGTTCCCTCTGTTCCCCATTGTCCTTTATTGTCCCATGTCTGTTGGTCTTGTGAATACCATGTATTGTGCTCTTGTGTTTACGGGTCTGTGTATTGTGTAGAGGTTACAACTCACTCTTTTGTTTGGGTTACATCCCTTTGTTACATATATACGTGTTTGTTTTGGGCTTCGTCGCCGTCGTTTTTCATGACGTACCTTGTGTTGGGTGGAGTAAATAAAAGCCCTAATACGTATTCCTGCGACTGTCTTCTAATCATTATACAACGTGACAGCCACAGATGTCTCAGGTTTTGAGGGAGCGTGCAATTGGCATGTTGACTGTAGGAATGTCCACCAGAGCTGTTGCCAGATAATTGAATGTTAATTTCTCTACCATAAGCCGCCTCCAACGTCGTTTTAGAGAATTTGGCAGTACGCCCAACCAGCCTCAAAACCGCAGACCACATGTAACCACGCCAGCCCAGGACCTCCAAATCCGGCTTCTTCACCTACGGGATCTTCTGAGACCAGCCACCGGACAGCTGATGAAACTGGGGGTTTGCACAACCGAAGAAATTCTGCACAAACTGTCACAAACCGTCTCAGGGAAGCTCATCTGCGTGCTCGTCTGCGGGCATCATAACCGACTTCTGTAGGCAAATGCTCACCTTCGATGGCCACTGGCACGCTGGAGAAGTGTGCTCTTCATGGATAGATCCCGTATTCAACTGTTCTGGGCAGATGGCGTCATGTGGACGTGTGGTCGAGCGGGATGCTGATGTCAACGTTGTGAACAGAGTGCCCCATGGTGTCGGTAGGGTTATGGTATGGGCAGGCATAAGCTATGGACAACGAACACAATTGTATTTTATCGATGGCAATTTGAATGCACAGAGACACCGTGACGAGATCCTGAGGCCCATTGTCGTGCCATTCATCCGCCGCCATCACATCATGTTTCAGCATGATAATGCACGGCCCATGTCGCAAGGACCTGTACACAATTCCTGGAAGCTGAAAATGTCCCAGTTCTTCCATGGCCTGCATACTCACCAGACATGCAACCCATTGAGCATGTTTGGGATGCTCTGCATCGACGTGTACGACAGCATGTTCCAGTTCCCGCCAATATCCAGCAACTTCTCACAACCATTGAAGAGGAGTGGGACAACATTCCACAGACCACAATGAACAGCCTGATCAACTCTATGAGAATGAGATGTGTCGACCTGCATGAGGCAAATGGTGGTCACACCAGATACTGACTCGTTTTCTGATCCACGCCCCTACCTTTTTTTTTTAAGGTATCTGTGTCAAACATGCATATCTGTATTCCCAGTCGTGAAATCCATAGGTGAGGGCCAAATGAATTTATTGAAATTGACTAATTTCCTTATATGAACTGTAACTCAGTCAAATCTTTGAAATTGTTGCATGTTGTGTGCAGTGTATAATGGGGCCTAATAATTTTTTTCATAATTCGTAGGCTGACACATAGGCTACCTTTCATATTATTATTTTTGTTGTGTGACGTGTGTATTAGCTTCCTCTTCTCTCGCTATTGTTGCTTCATTCCTTCCTAATTTCAACAGTTAAATGTAATACGTTTCGTTGTCCTTATCTTCGTCATTGTACTGACATGCTTGGATAATTTAGGACTAAAATAACATGCAGACGGCTTTCACTTCTCTTCAAGAAGATTCAATGGTTATGGGTGATGGGTCTAAATAAATAACTGATGTAGCCTACCGCCATCACGCATTCTCTCTTCCTTCTGTGAGTTCTATTGGCTGCTGCTGTATTCAACATTCAGCAAATAAGAGGTTGCTTGCATCCCCCTTCGAATAGTCTATAAGTAGGCTATAATGAATGCACACAAAAAAATCCAGCAAGGTATTCTAATCTAGCTTTTCATTGGACTCTAAGAGCTAAGGAGCGTTTTTTTAGGCCAGCGGTGCACCGGTGCGTATTGCACAAGAGACAGAGGCTATACACTTATGCATAACCCATCATTTATTAGATATATGGCTAATACTGCATTGAATTTATTTCCTGAAAGGGGTAGGCTAGGACATATATATGAAAAGGATTATCTATTTTAGATGCAATTTGAATGGAATTGATGGAGAGAGAGAAAGATTGCGAGAGCGTGCTCCCGTATGCAATGAATTAAAGCAACTATATTCAAGTGAGGGCTGCAATAAAAAATATTTCTAATGTACAATAAAAAAATCTAATGACCCCCGAAAACCTGATGAAGATTGTCAATTAGACGCGCATTCAGTCCTTATATTACTATAGCATAGGCTATGCTGCAGGAAGTGTAGGCCTACTTGTCAAGAAAAAAAGTTACCATGATGAGATGATACATCTATTGTGGTATGTGCTCCTACTGAGATATGCTGTCTGCTCCCACCCTGAGTGTTGATTGATCATGCAGATAGCAAAGAGAAGGCCATAGAGAAGCCAGATTTAGACATATTATATAATTTAACAGTTCAATTTCATGTCATGCTGTTCATAGATTTAATTTATTATAATTTACTGGTTTCTCACAGTTATTTATCCCGGGAAAAGGGAGTGGGTTTGTGCAGGGAAATCTCGGTATATCTCGTTAACCCATTTCCGGCATTTCAACCCTACACTGCCACAGACAGTGGTGGAAAAAGTACCCAAATGTCATACTTGAGTAAAAGTAAAGATACCTTAATAGAAAATGACTCAAGTAAAAGTTAAAGTCACTCAGTAAAATAATACTCGAGTAAAAGTAAAAAAGTATTTGGTTTTAAATATACTCAAGTCTCAAAAGTAAAGGTAATCGCTAAAAAAAGTATAAATCATTTCAAATTCCTTATATTAAGCAAACCAGATGGCACAATTTTCTTGTTTTTTTGTCAGACATAATTTACAAATGAAGCATTTGTGTTTAGTGAGTCCGCCAAGTCAGAGGCAGTAGGGATGACCAGGGATGTACTCTTGATAAGTGCGTGAATTGGACCATTTTCTTGTCCTGCTAAACATTCATAATGTGAGTACTTAAGTACTTTTGGGTGTCAGGGAAAATGTATGGAGTAAAAAGTACATTATTTTCATAAGTTTCAAGTTTTAATGTCACATGCACAAGTACAGTTGCAAGCTCTAACCCCAACAATGTAGTAATCAATAACAGTGTAAGAGAAAGAAATACAAGGTAGAACAAAAACACACAAGATATAAAAATAAGACTAACACGATAAAGTAAGTAAGCATTCTGCAGTATATACAGGGTCAGTTCCAGTACCATATTTACAATGTGCAGGGATACTGGATCGATAGAGGTACAGTTGAAGTCGGAAGTTTACATACATTTAGGTTGGAGTCATTAAAACTCGTTTTTCAACCACTCCACAAATTTCTTGTTAACAAACTATAGTTTTGGCAAGTCGGTTAGGACATCTACTTTGTGCATGAGACAAGTAATTCTTCCAACAATTGTTTACAGACAGAATATTTCACTTATAATTCACTGTATCACAATTCCAGTGGGTCAGAAGTTTACATACACTAAGTTGACTGTGCCTTTAGAGCAATATCCAAACGCCTGAAGGTACCACATTCATCTGTACAAACAATAGTACGCAAGTATAAACAACATGGGTCCACGCATCCGTCATAACGCTCAGGAAGGAGATGTGTTCTGTCTCCTAGAGATGAACGTACTTTGGTGTGAAAAGTGCAAATCAATCCCAGAACAACAGCAAAGGACCTTGTGAAGATGCTGGAGGAAACAGGTACAAAAGTATCTATTTCCACAGTAAAACGAGTCCTATATCGACATAACCTGAAAGGCCGCTCAGCAAGGAAGAAGCCACTACTCCAAAACCGCCATAAAAAGCCAGACTACGGTTTGCAACTGCACATGGGGACAAAGATCGTACTTTTTGGAGAAATGTCCTCTGGTCTGATTGAACAAAAATATAACTGTTTGGCCATAATGACCATCATTATGTTTGGAGGAAAAAGGGGGTTTCTTGCAAGCCGAAGAACATCATCCCAACCGTGAAGCACAGGGGTGGCAGCATCATGCTGTGGGGGTGCTTTGCTGCAGGAGGGACTGGTGCACTTCACAAAATAGATGGCATCATGAGGAAGGAAAATTATGTGTATATATTGAAGCAACTTCTCAAGACATCAGTCAGGAAGTTAAAGCTTGGTCGCAAATGGGTCTTCCAAATGGACAATGACCCCAAGCATACTTCCAAAGTTGTGGCAAAATGGCTTAAGGACAACAAAGTTAAGGTATTGGAGTGGCCATCACAAAGCCCTGACCTCATTCCTATAGAAAATATGTGGGCAGAACTGTAAAAGCAGGTGCGAGCAAGGAGGCCTACAAACCTGACTCAGTTACACCAGCTCTGTGTCAACGTCTGGGTGAAGTGGTGAAACGGAATCAGGCGCAGGACACAGAACTGAGAAAATGAATGGATTTACTAAACAAAAGTAAACCATAACAAACCCTCCACACAGGGAAGAGCAGAACAACAGCTCACCAAACAACGTAAAACAACGGACAATCACGCACAAACTCAGGAGTGAAAACAGAGGTAATTATAGGGACACAAATAAGCATAATGGATAACAGGTGTGATTAATGAAGACAAGACTAGTGTTACACAGAAACATCGATCGGTGGCAGCTAGTACTCCGGTGACGACGAACGCCGAAGCCTGCCCGAGCAAGGAGGAGGGGCAGCCTCGGCTCTATTCGGGCCAAAATTCACAGAACTTATTGTGGGAAGCTTGTGGAAGGCTACCCGAAACGCTTGACCCAAGTTAAACAAGTTAAAGGCAATGCTACCAAATACTAATTGTGTATGTAAACTTTTGACCCACTGGGAATGTGATGAAAGAAATAAAAGCTGAAATAAATCATTCTCTTGTCAAGTGTCAAATGTGCAGCGGTAGGACAGATTCAGGCGCAGGACACAGAACTGAGATAACGACGTACTTTACTCTGGGAGCTGTAACCTATAGCATACCTCGTTCAGTCTCCTCAGGACTTTAAATGGCCCCACAAACCACGTACCCATCTTCCAGCAGGGCAGGCGAAGGGGCAGGTTTCGGTTCAAGAGCCAGACCCGGTCCCCCGGTGCATACACCGGGGCCTCACTACGGTGGCGGTTGGCACTCGCCTTCTGTCGCCTGATGGCCCGTTGCAGGCGCACATGGGCAGCGTCCCATGTCTCCTCCGAGCGCCAAAACCATTCATCCACCGCAGGTGCCTCGATCTTGCTCTGATGCCACGGTGCCAGGACCGGCTGATAACCTAATACACACTGAAACGGAGACATGTTGGTGGAGGAGTGGCGGAGGGAGTTTTGGGCAATCTCTGCCCAGGGGATGAAAACCGCCCACTCCCCCGGCCGGTCCTGGCATTAGGACCGCAGAAACCTACCCACATCCTGGTTAACTCTCTCCACCTGCCCATTACTCTCGGGGTGAAAACCTGAGGTCAGGCTGACCGAGACCCCCAGACGTTCCATGAACGCCCTCCAGACCCTCGATGTGAACTGGGGACCCCCATCAGACACTATATCCTCAGGCACCCCGTAGTGCCGGAAGACGTGGGCAAACAGGGCCTCCGCAGTCTGTAGGGCCATAGGGAGACCGAGCAAAGGAAGGAGACGGCAGGACTTAGAAAACCGATCCACAACGACCAGGATCATAGTCCACCAATAGGTGTGACCACGGCTGTTGTGGAACGAGGAGAGGTTGTAATTTCCCTCTGGGCAGGTGTCTAGGTGCCTTGCACTGGGCGCACACTGAGCAGGAGGAAACATAAACCCTCACGTCCTTAGCTAAAGTGGGCCACCCAGTACTTCCCACTAATACAGCGCACTGTCCGACCGATGCCAGTATGACCAGAGGAGGGTGACGTGTGAGCCTAACAGATCAATCAATCGCGGACATCAGATGGAACGTACAGACGCCCAATTGGACACTGGGTGGGAGTGGCCTCCTTACGTAACGCCCGCTCAATGTCCGCATCAACCTGCCATACCACCGGTGCCACCAGGCAAGAAGCCTGGATGTACTCCAGATTGCGGTGGTCAGTCCAAATGAGAAAAGGGTGTTTAGCCCCCTCAAGCCAATGCCTCCACGCCTTCAGAGCCTTGACAACAGCTAACAGCTCCCGGTCCCCCACATCATAGTTTTGCTCCGCCGGGCTGAGTTTCTTCTAAAATAAAGCACAGGGGCGGAGCTTTGGTGGCGTACCCGAGCGCTGAGACAGCACAGCTCCTATCCCAGCCTCGGATGCGTCCACCTCTACTATGAATGCCAAGGAGGAATCAGGATGAGCCAGCACGGGAGCCGAGGTAAACAGAGCCTTCAGGTGACCAAAAGCCCTGTCCGCCCCAGCTGACCACTGCAGTCGCACCGGTCCCCCCTTCAGCAAGGAGGTAATGGGAGCCGCTATCTGACCAAAGCCCCGGATAAACCTCCGGAAGTAGTTGGCAAACCCTACGAACCACTGCACCTCCTTCACCGTAGTAGGAGTCGGCCAATTACGCATGGCTGAAATGCGGTCATTCTTCATCTCCACCCCTGACGTGGACAGGCGGTACCCTAGGAAGGAGACGGACTGTTGGAAGAACAGACATTTCTCAGCCTTGACGTACAGGTCATGTTCCAACAGTCGACCAAGCACCTTGCGCACCAGGGACACATGTACATGCGTGTAGCAGAGTATATTAGAATGTCATCAATATACACCACTACACCCTGCCCATGCAGGTCCCTGAAAATCTTGTCTACGAAGGATTGGAAGACTGATGGAGCATTCATCAACCCGTATGGCATGAAGAGGTACTCATAGTGCCCAGAGGTGGTACTGAATGCCGTCTTCCACTCATCCCCCTCCCAGATACGCACCAGGTTGTAAGCGCTCCTCAGATCCAATTTGGTGAAGAAGCGCGCCCCATGCAAGGACTCTGTCACACTAGCTATGAGAGGCAGTGGGTAACAGTACTTCACAGTGATCTGATTTAGACCTCGATAGTCAATGCACGGGCGTAAACCTCCATCCTTCTTCTTCACAAAAAATAAACTTGAGGAGGCAGGTGAAGTGGAAGACCGAATGTATCCCTGTCCCAGAGATTCGGAGACATATGTTTCCATAGCCGCCGTCTCCCTCTGAGACAGAGGATACACGTGACTCCTGGGAAGTGCTGCGTCTACCTGGAGATTTATCGCACAATCCCCCTGTCGATGGGGTGGTAGTTGAGTCGCCTTCTTTTTACAGATGGCGAGAGCCAAATCAGCATATTCGGGGGGAATGTGCATAGTGGAGACCTGGTTTGGACTCTCCACCTCCCTGATCACTGACGAAATAGTGGGGTCATGAGAGGCCAACCAGGGAAGCCCCAACACCACAGAAAACGCAGGAGAATCGATCAGGAAGACACTAATTCTCTCCTCATGACCCTCCTGCGTTTTCATACATAGTGGAGCTGTGACCTCCCTAATCAGGCCCGACCCTAAAGGACGACTCCTTAGGGGTAGGGTCGGAGGTGCTGGGGGATGGAATGGACGGACCCTGATCCAAATGTCCACGGGTGGCCAACAGGTTATACAGCCGTATAGATAGATCCACCAGCTGGTCGAGGGTAAGGGTGGTGTCCCTGCATGCCAGCTCCCGACGAACGTCCTCACGTAGACTACACCGGTAATGGTCGATCAGGGCCCTCACATTCCATCCCGCGCTGGCCGCCAAGGTCCTGAAGTCCAGTGCGAAGTCCTGTGCGCTCCTCTTCCCCTGTCTGAGGTGGAACAAGCGTTACCCCGCCGCCTCTCCCCTCAGGTGGATGATCGAAGACCGCCCGGAAGCGGCGGGTGAAATCCTCATAGCGAACCAACGTTGCGTCTATTCTTCCCCATTCGGCATAGGCCCACTCAAGCGCTCTCCCCAACAGACAGGAAATGAGGGCGGAAACACTCTCGTATCCCGAGGGAGCCGGGTGGATGGTCGCCAGGTAGAGCTCCACCTGGAGCAGGAACCCCTGGCACCTGGCAGCCGTCCCATCATATGCCCTCGGAAGTGAGAGCCGAATCCCACTGGGTCCAGGTGACGGAGGGGTGGACATCGGTGTGGGTTGACCTGAAGTTGATGGGGTTGTGGGAAAACCCCCTCTCTCCCATCGCTCCATGGTCTGCAACACGCGATCCATGGCTGTGCCAAGATTCTGGAGCATCGTCGCATGCTGCTGGACGCGCTCCTCCACTGGTACCGGAGGACTGGCTGCACCTGCTGACTCCATATTTGGTGCGTGTTTCTGTCAAGTGTCAAATGTGCAGCGGTAGGACGGAGTCAGGCACAGGACACAGAACTGAGATAACGACGTACTTTACTCTGAAAAATAAACAACACTAATTTCCACGCAGGGAAAACACACCAGCTCACATAAGTATATGACACAAAACAAAGAACAAACACGCACAAAACCATGTGGGAACCAGAGGGATAAATAGGGAAATAATAGTGCACCAGTCCCTCCTGCAGCAAAGCACCCCCTCAGCATGATGCTGCCACCCCCGTGCTTCACGGTTGGGATGGGGTTCTTCGGCTTGCAAGCAACCCCCTTTTCCTCCAAACATAACGACGGTCATTATGGCCAAACAGTTCTATTTTTGTTTCATCATACCAGAGGACATTTCTCCAAAAAGTACGATCTTTGTCCCCATGGCAGTTGCAAACCGTAGTCTGGCTTTTTTATGGCGGTTTTGGAGCAGTGGCTTCTTCCTTGCTGAGCGGTCTTTCAGGTTATGTCCATATAGGACTTGTTTTACTGTTGATATAGATACTTTTGTACCTGTTTCCTCCAGCATCTTCACAAGGTCCTTTGCTGTTGTTCTGGGATTGATTTGCACTTTTCACACCAAAGTACGTTCATCTCTAGGAGACAGAACGCGTCTCCTTCCTGAGCGGTATGACAGCTGCGTGGTCCCATGGTGTTTATACTTGCGTACTATTGTTTGTACAGATGAACATGGTACATTCAGGCATTTGGAAATTGCTCCCAAGGATGAACCAGACTTGTGGAGGTCTACAATTTTTTTTCTGAGGTCTTGGTTGATTTCTTTTGATTTTCCCATGATGTCAAGCAAATAGGCACTGAGCTTGAAGGTAGGCCTTGAAATACATCCACAGGTACACCTCCAATTGACTCAAATGATGTCAATTAGCCTATCAGAAGCTTCTAAAGCCATGACATCATTTTCTGGAATTTTCCAAGCTGTTTAAAGGCACAGTCAACTTAGTGTATGTAAACTTCTGACCCACTGGAATTGTGATACAGTGAATTATAAGTGAAATAATCTGTCTGTAAAGAATTGTTGGAAAAATTACTTGTCTCATGCACAAAGTAGATGTCCTAAACTACTTGCCAAAACTATAGTTTGTTAACAAGAAATTTGTGCAGTGGTTGAAAAACGAGTTTTAATGACTCCAACCTAAGTGTATGTAAACTTCCGACTTCAACTACATGTGCATATTATGTTCATGAGCAAAAGATGTTGTGAGTGTTTGTATGTGTGTTGGATTATCAGTATGCGTAGTGTGCAGGGCCCTGTGAGTGTGCATAGAGACCGTGCAAAAATAAGTATAAAATACAACGGTCAACTCGTATAGTCCATGTAGCCATTTTGTTAGCTATGTAGATACAGTGCCATTGACTTTTTCCACATTTTGTTACGTTACAGATTTCTTCTAAAATGGATGAAATTGTTTCTTCCCCCTCATCAATCTGCACACAATACCCCATGATGACAAAGCAAAAACAGGTAAAAATAAATAAATACGGAAATATCACATTTACATAAGTATTCAGACCCTTTACTCAGTACTTTGTTGAAGCGCCTTTGGCAGCGATTACGGCCTTGAGTCTTCTTGGGTAGGACCCTACAAGCTTGGCACACCTGTATTTGGGGAGTTTCTCCCATTCTTCTCTGCAGATCCTCGCAAGCTCTATCAGGTTGGATGGGGAGCGTCGCTGTACAGATATTTTCAGGTCTCCCAGAAATGTTTGGGCTATGGCTGGGCCACTCAAGGACATTCAGAGACTTGTCCCGAAGCCACTCCTGCGTTGTCTTTGCTGTGTGCTTAGGGTCATGGTGCTTAGGGTCGTTGTCCTGTTGGAAGGTGAACCTTCACCCCAGTCTGAGGTCCTGAGCACTCTGGAGCAGGTTTTCATCAATCATCTCTCTGTACTTTGCTCCGTTCATCTTTCCAACGGTCCTGACTAAATCAAATCAAATTAAATTTTATTTGTCACATGCGCCGAATACAACAGGAGTAGACCTTACAGTGAATTGCTTACTTACAAGCCCTTAACCAACAATGCAGTTTTAAGAAAGAATACCGCAAAAAAATCACACAAAAATACAATACAAATTAATACGAAATAAAAGTAACAAATAATTAAAGAGCAGCAGTAAAAATAACAATAGCGAGGCTATATACAGGGGGTACCGGTACCGAGTCAATGTGCGGGGGCACCGGTTAGTCGAGATAATTGAGGTAATATGTACATTTAGGTAGAGTTATTAAAGTGACTATACATAGATAATAAACAGAGAGTAGCAGCAGCGTAAAAGAGAAGGTTCTCCCATCTCCACAGAGGAACTCTGGAGCTTTGTCAGAGGGACCATTGGGTTCTTGGTCACCTCCCTGACCAAGGCCCTTCTCCTCCGATTGCTCAGCTCTAGGAAGAGTCTTGGTGGTTCCAAGCTTCTTCCATTTAAGAATGATGGAGGCCACTGTGTTCTTGGGGACCTTCAATGCTGCGGACCCCAGATCTGTACCTCAACACAATCCTGTCTCTGAGATCTACGGACAGTTCCTTCAAACTGTCTGACATTTTACATTTTAGTCATTTAGCAGACGCTCTTATCCAGAGCGACTTACAGTTAGTGAGTGCATATATTATTATTTTGTTCATACTGGCCCCCCGTGGGAATCAAACCCACAACCCTGGCGTTGCAAACGCCATGCTCTACCAACTGAGCTACATCCCTGACGGCCATTCCCTCCACTACCCTGGACGACGCTGGGCCAATTGTGCGCCGCCCCATTGGTCTCCCGGTCGCGGCCAGCTACGACAGAGCCTGGATTCAAACCAGGATCTCTAGTGGCACAGCTAGCACTGCGATGCAGTGCCTTAGACCACTGCGCCACTCGGGAGGTAGTTGACATGCACTGTCAACTGTGGGACCTTATAGAGACAGGTGTGTGCCTTTCCACATCATGTCCAATCAATTGAATTTACTACAGGTGGACTCCAATCAAGTTGTAGAAAAATCTCAAGGATGATCAATGGAAACAGGATGCACCAGAGCTCAATTTCGAGTCTCATAGCAAAGGCTCTGAATATCTATGTAAATAAGTTATTTCTGTTATTCATTTTTAATACATTTGCAAAAAATTCTAAAAACCTGTTTTTGCTTTGTCATTATGGGGTATTGTCTGTAGATTGAGGATTTTTATTTATTTAATCAATTTTAGAATATGGCTGTACCGTAATAAAATGTGGAAAATGTCAAGGGGTCTGAATACTATCCGAATGTACTGTAGCCATTTTGCAGTCTTATGGCATGGGGATAGAAGCTGTTCAGGAGCCTGTTGGTGTCAGACTCTACGACTACACGCATGAGTGTGGATCATTTCAAGTTCTTAGTGATTTGGAGGAACTTGAAGGTCTCCATCTGCTCCACTGCAGCCCCGTCGATGTGGATGAACACAGTACATGGCAATATGCACTAACACTGTCAAGACTTCATTTTGGATCTGTTTGGATTTGTTGAATAGATCTTTATATTCAAATTGATTTAGTCCTCTTTTCCGCATGATGGTAATGAAGCCACCTGGTATGTGGGACTGGATTACTAACAAATGTTCAACACCACTGTGTTTCCTATACTTTTCTTTTTTTCTCTCTCTATCTCTCCCCTGTCGCAGTCCCCCAATAAAGCTGCCCTCCAAATTGGAAAAACATGTTGACTAGGAGTGCACACCTCATTTATACATTTGAGTTAAAAACCATTCAAGCTCAGATGACATTCCTGGAAGGGGAGGGGGGACTCTGTTCAGCTGTGTGCAATAATCTTCCTGTCATGTGATTTGTTGGTTCTTTTTGGTGACACCTCTTCCTGTCATCTGGTACGACGTGTTGAGCACAACACGTAAGGCCCTTTTTAAAAACTATTTATTTATTTATAATTTTTACACCTTTTTGGATAACTTCTACACTTTTTGCAGGTTTAGGCAACAAGAAGGAGATGTTTGTGGTGTATTAAATTGTTGTTTTGACGTACTGTAGGCATGGAGCGTTTGTTTGAAGTTTGTGCCTCGCCAGGGTGGAGTAGACACCTCTGACTGCCGCTCTACCGTACCATATGCTCCATTCATAATGAAAAGATAAATCACACTGTAAGATAAAAAGACAAGTAAATTATCTAATGTTGTTTCTACTTTAAACAGATGAACCATTTATGGAAATGTGGAGGTGATTATTTTAAGGATCGTCTTTTAGAGTAATTCCTAAATGAAACTAGCAGGCCCCGAATGTATAAATCCCGAAGCAAATAGTCTTAATGAAGCATTTAAGAAAAGCGGTCGACGGACTTTGATCTAAACGTGGTGATTTTACTGTTTTTTATCACAGGGCGAGCGAGCGCCCCAAACAGAAGGCAGAGGATAATTAGGAGGCAAACAGAGGGCCCTGTAGGACGAGTGAAGGAGAAGGAAGGAAGGGGAGAGAAAAATTAATGTGGAGTAGAGGGGAAATGAAATGTCATGTGCCTCCTGGCACAACATTATCGGCTTTACTGGTTGCCAGTGACAAACACACACACACTAGTGAGCATGCTATCAAACTCAGATGCTAACATTTTGCAAGTTTTATTTGGCTCTGAACATGCTCAAACGTGTTATTTCTAATGTTTCACAATATAGGTTTGTGTGTGTTGTAGAGTGTGACATGAGAACCCCATGATGGTGCTGCCAGGTCTGGGCTTGGTCAAGAGCTGCAACTCAAATCACCTCGACATGGCATTGAGTGGGCTCCCAACAGTTGTTGATCAGATGTGTGTGTCACGATCGTTTAAAGATTCGTGGAACCAAGGCGCAGCGTGATAAGCGTACGTTTTATTAAGTACTTAACTCACGACACAAAATAACAAACAAACGAAACGTGAAGTCCTAGGTTAACGGAACAAGATCCCACACCGACTAGTGCAAAACAGGCTGCCTAAGTATGGTCCCCAATCAGATACAGCTGCCTCTTATTGGGAACCACCCTGGCCAACATAGATCTAAACGATCTAGAACATCAACATAGAAAATATAACACAAAAATTACACACCCTGGCTCAACATTTCAGAGTCCCCAGAGCCAGGGCGTGACAGTACCCCCCCAAAGGCGCGGACTGCGACCGTGCCACACAAACACAACAGGGTAGGGGCCGGGTGGGCATTCCGCCTTTGAGGCGGATCCGGCTCCGGGCGTGACCACCACTTTCTCTCCACCTCCCCGTTGCGCCCGTGGTCTGGTCTGGCACCGCTGACTGGAGCTGGACCCGACGACGGTGGATCGATCTGTACAGGCTCCGGACTGGAGCCGCTGGCCGGAGCTGGACTGGGCACCGGTGGAGCGGATTGCTCTGGCTCCGGAGTGGATCCGCTGACAGGAGTTGGACCGGACCCTGGTGGAGCGGATTACTCTGGCTCCGGAGTGGAGCAGCTGACCGGTGCCGTACCAGGCACCGGTGGAACAGGCACGGGCCGTGCCGGACTGGACACACGCACCACTGGCTTGGTGCGGGGAGCAGGAGTGGGCCGGACCGGGCTGACGACGCGCAAAACTGGCTTGGTGCGGGGAGCAGGAGCGGGCCGGACCGGGCTGACGACGCGCACCACTGACTTGGTGCGGGGAGCAGGAACGGGCCGCACCGGGCTGACGACGCGCACCACTGGCTTGGTGCGGGGAGCAAGAACGGGCCGGACCGGGCTGACGACGCGCACCACTGGCTTGATGCGGGGAGCAGGAACGGGCCGGATCGGGCTGGCGACGCGCACCACTGGCTTGGCGCGAGGGACAGGAACAGGCCGGACCGGGCTGGCAACGCGCACCACTGTCTTGGTGCGAGGGACAGGAACAGGCCAGGCCGGACTGGGAACACACACCACTGGCTTGGTGCGGGGAGCAGGAACAGGCCGGACCGGGCTGGCGACGCGCACCACTGGCTTGGTGCGAGGGGGAGGAACAGGCCGGACCGGGCTGGTGACGCGCACCACTGGCTTGTACTGGCTTAAGTAGGGGGACACGTCTGGCACTGCAGGATTTGAGTCCCTGGCGGCGTAGTGTGTTACTGATGGTAGGCTTTGTTACTTTGGTCCCAGCTCTCTGCAGGTCATTCACTAGGTCCCCCCGTGTGGTTCTGGGATTTTTTATCACCGTTCTTGTGATCATTTTGACCCCACGGGGTGAGATCTTGCGTGGAGCCCCAGATCGAGGGAGATTATCAGTGGTCTTGTATGTCTTCCATTTCCTAATAATTGCTCCCACAGTTGATTTCTTCAAACCAAGCTGCTTACCTATTGCAGATTCAGTCTTCCCAGCCTGGTGCAGGTCTACAATTTTGTTTCTGGTGTCCTTTGACAGCTCTTTGGTCTTGGCCATAGTGGAGTTTGGAGTGTGACTGTTTGAGGTTGTGGACGGGTGTCTTTTATACTGATAACAAGTTCAAACAGGTGCCATTAATACAGGTAACAAGTGGAGGACAGAGGAGCCTCTTAAAGAAGAAGTTACAGGTCTGTGAGAGCCAGAAATCTTGCTTGTTTGTAGGTGACCAAATACTTATTTTCCACCATAATTTGCAAATAAATGTATAAAAATCCTACAATGTGATTTTCTGGATATTTTTTATTTTTTTGTCTGTCATAGTTGACGTGTACCTATGATGAAAATTACAGGCCTCTCTCATCTTTTTAAGTGGGAGAACTTGCAGAATTAGTGGCTGACTAAATACATTTTTTTCCCCACTGTAGATCTAAACGATCTAGAACATCAACATAGAAAATATAACACAAAAACTACACACCCTGGCTCAACATTTCAGAGTCCCCAGAGCCAGGGCGTGACAGTGTGTGTGTGTACAGTCGTGGTCAAAAGTTTTAAGAAAACACAAATACTAATTTTCACAAAGTCTGCTGCCTCAGTTTTGATGATGGCAATTTGCATATACTCCAGAATGTCATGAAGAGTGATCAGATGAATTGCAATTAATTGCTATAAAAATGAACTTAATCCAAAAAAACAATTTCCACTGCATTTCAGCCCTGCCACAAAACGACCAGCTGTCATCATGTCAGTGTTCTCTCGTTAACACAGGTGAGAGTGTTTACGAGGACAAGGCTGGAGATCACTCTGTCATGTTGATTGAGTTAGAATAACAGACTGGAAGCTTTAAAAGGAGGGTGGTGCTTGAAATCATTGTTCTTCCTCCGTCATCATTGCTTTGCACAAAAAGGGCTTCACAGGCAAGGATATTGCTGCTAGTAAGATTGCATCTAAATCAACCATTTATCGGATCATCAAGAACTTCAAGGAGAGAGGTTCAATTGTTGTGAAGAAGACGTCAGGGCAACCAAGAAAGTCCAGCAAGTGCCAGGACCATCTCCTAAAGTTGATTCAGCTGCGGGATTGAGGCACCACCAGTGCAGAGCTTGCTCAGGAATGGCAGCAGGCAGGTGTGAGTGCATATGCATGCACAGTGAGGTGAAGACTTTTGGAGGATGGCCTGGTGTCAAGAAGGGCAGCAAAGAAGCCACTTCTCTCCAGGAAAAACATCAGGGACAGACTGATATTCTGCAAAAGGCACAGGGATTGGACTGCTGAGGACTGGGGTAAAGTCATTTTTTTCTGATGAATCCCGTTTCCGATTGTTTGTGGCATCAGGAAAACACCTTGTCCGGTGAAGACAAGGTGAGCGCTACCATCAGTCCTGTGTCATGCCAACAAAGCATCCTGAGACCATTCATGTGTGGGGTTGCTTCTCAGCCAAGGGAGTGGGCTCACTCACAATTTTGCCTAAGAACACAGCCATGAATAAAAATGGTACCAACACATCTTCCGAGAGCAACTTCTCCCAACCATCCAAGAACAGTTTGGTGACGACCAATGCCTTTTCCAGCATGATGGAGCACCTTGCCATAAGGCAAAAGTGATAAGTAAGTGGCTTGGGGATCATAACATCGAAGTCTTGGGTCCTTGGCCAGGAAACTCCCCAGACCTTAATCCCATTGAGAACTTGTGGTCGATCCTCAAGAGGCGGGTGGACAAACAAAAACCCACAAATTCGGACAAACTCCAAGCATTGATTATGCAAGAATGGGCTGCCATCAGTCAGGATGTGGCCCAGAAGTTAATTGACAGCATGTCAGGGCGGATTCAGAGGTCTTGAAAAAGAAGGGTCAACGCTGCAAATATTGACTCTCTGCATAAACTTAATGTCATTGTCAATAAAAGCCTTTGACACTTATGGAATGCTTGTAATTATACTTCAGTATACCATAGTAACATCTGACAAAAATATCTCATAACACTGAAGCAGCGAACTTTGTGAAGACCAATACTTGTGTCATTCTCAAAATGTTTGACCACAACTGTATGCACTTGTTTCTTTCTGTTAGACTTTGAGAAGCTTTACGCTCTGTGCATGGATGAAACTTCCGTAACACTTCAGCTAACATCAACAGGCAAGATGCATCATCCATACCTGCTCATAAGGCATATATCTGTTGGCTTTAAGTAAGTGTTATCAAAACTCAATCTCTTTCCCCTCCCTCTCCCTCTCCTCCCTCGTCCCTATCCTCCGTCGTCCCTATCCTCCCTCCTCCCTCCTCCCTATCCTCCCTCGCCCCTATCCTCCCTCGTCACTATCCTCCCTCGTCCCTATCCTCTGCTCCTCTTGGCATGGTTGCAGAGTGGGATCAGTATCGTCTCTCCTCCTCTCCACCAGACTCTCTACATCCAGCAGATCAGACATAGGATGTCCCTAGTTTCTGTTTTCCACCTGAGGCACACACATATGCACACACACACACACACACACACACACAGGAAGCACTCCCTCAGACTAAACAGAATGAAGATATTGTGCTGAATGAGACCCAAACAGTCTCAATCTTTCTGTCTTTATATCTAGAGAGCCAATCACTTCTGTGTAAAGCCTTTTTTCACACACAAACCGCTGCACTTTTGGTCGCTGATAGCCTATTGCCAGCAAGTAGTGGATGGTTATTGTAGGGATTCTTCCAGTCATACTCTCTCCTTTCTCTCTTTCTCTCTATCCGTCGTGGTGGTAAATGTATGTGTGTGTGTGCGCGTAAGTGTGTATACACTAAGTGTGTACGCGTGTCTGTGTGTGTGTGTGTGTGTGTGTACGTGTGTGGTTGTGTGTACGGTTGTGTGTAGGAGGCAAAGAGCATGACCAAAGCAAACAGGCAGATACTCTCTGTGGCTGTCTCCTGAGGTCTTCCACTTCACAGGCCATTAGAGGCGTCTCTTCCCATCAGCGAGTCGCCCCTTTACTCACGCCATCCAGGCCCACAGAGAGAGCGAGTGCCCCCCCCCTTTCCCTCCATCTCCCTCCATCTCCCTCTTTCACCTCCAAGCCGCCTGTCTGCTTTGTAGGCCGCATGGCGCATGTCAGATGTCAGGTGCAATCCTGAGTGTGGTGGCATGTGTGGGTGTAAAACCAGGGAAGTGATGTTCCCCTCCCTACACCACCCTCTCTCGGGGATGATGTGTCTCTCTCACTACTGTGCCCTCTGTTCATTGAGCGGCCAACTGCCTTTATTCTCCAAGGGGCTTTTAGGTGAAATCCCACTGCAGAGATGTACTGGGCAGTTTATTTATGATCATCACTACCTCACGATGCCCCTCTGTTATTACCATTGATGTTGGGGAGTAGGCTCTGTTTCAAAGGCTTGATAGTGGATTCTTTGGTTGATTGATTAACTGATTGGTTGATTAATTTGTTGACTGAGAACACATACTGCCTGTCATTGAAACATGTTCGTTCATTCATTCGGTAGTGGCTGAAAGGATTTACTCATTTCTTTGGTGGACAGAACATCAATCAAAATGTCAAATAATGGCTTACGATCACCAATAATATGCTTTTCCTCAATTGAGTGTTTCCTTTTTTCTCTGCCAGGTGTGGAGAGAGTAGTGAAGGAATGAATAGATGTGCACTAATGTGATTAATACGCATGTAACGAAAGAATGCGTTGAGCAATGAACTAAACAAGGTTGCTGCAATAGCACACAAAGTAACAAACACATTAATATCCCTTCTAGGATATTGCTGGCTCTGCAAACCCGCTAAGCTCTTTTCACGTCGAGAGCAAGATTCTTCTCCCCGCACGCTCCCTCCATTGCGCGCTGTGCCGAATGAACCTATGGAATGAGCGCTACCCGCCGCGTCGAGCCACTGCCACAGACTTCTCCTTTCATTCCCTCCTCGTCTTTTTATTCGGCTGAAGGGAATTGTGATGAATCCACTCCTAGTCCTGCATTACGTCGGCCCTCTCCGAGAGAACAGATTGCTAATTTCCTTCATTCATATTAACTACAGTAAAGGCTTTTTTTCATCCAAACTGGGCCCTGCATGCATTAGAAACAGTTGTTGTTTTGTAAGAGATTTTGAGATATTCATGAGCGGTTAACCTTTTTTTTGTCTCCTTCCACAAACTGTGTGATCAAGTCAAAGCACTGTTGAGGAAATAAGGTGAACAATTTCAGTTCATGCGTTATCTGGCTAACATATATACGTGGAAATGTTTATCCTGCCCTTATGATGTGTTCTGGGATCTCAATCGGCGCTATAAAGGGGGGTCATCCTATAGTTGGTTGTGTTTTCCAACCCTGTTTTACTTGAGTAGGTTTGATGCAATGATTGTGTGACATGTCGCAGTCTCATGAAGACCCATCACGGGTAATACAGCAAAAATATTAATTTCAAGGTGGAAACTGAAAAGGCCCATACTGGGTTCCACAAAAAGTAGAACAAGAGTGTACAAAACATTAGGAACACCTTCCTAATATTGAGTTGCACCCCCTTTTGCCCTCAGAACAGCCTCAATTCATCGGGGCATGGACTATAAGGTGTCGAAAACGTTCCACAAGGATGCTGGCCCATATTGACTCCAATGCCAAGTTGGCTCGATGTCATTTGGGTGGTGGACCATTCTTGACACACACGGGAAACTGTTGAGTGTGAAAAACGAAGCAGCATTGCAGTTCTTGACAAACTCAAACTGGCACCTACTACCATACTCCATTCAAAGGCACTTAAATATTTTGTCTTGCCCATTCACCCTCTGAATGGCAAACATCTCAATTGTCTCAAGGCTTAAAAATATATTTTTAACCTGTCTCCTCCCCTTCATCTAGGCTAATTGAAGGTGACATCAATAAGGGATCACTCAGTGTATATAACCCACTCTACTCTGCACTATCTCCGATTCCCCCTCACACACCCCATATCCCTCACACCGTGACAGCAAAGGTGAGCGAGAAAACGGGGATCAGAAAACAACTGGAATGAAGCAGGAACAAAAAAATATATTGGAGATAAAAATGTCAATGAAAAAATAGAACTGGGACAATCCATTCTCATTCTTGTGGGACAGATTGGCATGACTGAGCATGACCCTCTCCAGCGGGAACTAGCCACGCTTGGCTCAGCAGCCTCCAACCGGTATGAATAGTGAAGGAGGTTGTCCTGTATAGCACTCTCTCTCTCCCACAATGCCGTGGGGCTGAGCCAGGCTAGATTTGACATTCACAGACAATAAATGGCCCCTGACATCTCTTCCAGGGGAAAGTCATTTCCCAAACATTTCTAATGGACCAGTATAAATCTTTTAAATTATAAATCAATAAATAGTTAATACAATAATAGGAATCTTTATAAATATTTAAGTGAGTGGATAGAGAGAGTGGTGTGTGGGGTGGGAGAGGGGATGGGTGTGTGCCTGAACACACACACGCACGCGCACACACACACACAGCATTTTAACACCTTACAGTTAACATCATAAAATAATACTTAGTGTAATCCCTTCCAGCTTCATATTCATTGCATCACGGACTCCTTATCTAACAGTGATTCTCTTATTTCATGATAATCAACACCAGAACTGCAAACTCATGTTTTTGTAAACACATACATAGCAATTTGAGCTATGCTCAAATGTTGTTACCATGAGCCAAATGTCATTACAAAACATATGAGGTGTTTTTTAATCACACGACACACAAAGCAATGTGGCAGATCTCTTTAATGTAATGCATGAAGCTGCCTTTACATGGCAGATCTCTTTAGCGTAATGAATGAAGCTGCCTTTCTTCTGTGCCTGTTTAACCTCCCATCCCTCTATCTCTCTGTCAGCCATATTGTCTCTCTCTCTCTCTCTCTCTCTCTCTCTCTCTCTCTCTCTCTCTCTCTCTCTCTCTTCACTCTCTGTCAGGAATTAATTCTGCGGAACATTCTGTGCTGCTGCTGCTGCATGTGATCGCCCCAGCAGGGATATGACACTGAGGGTAACAGTCCAATTTGCCCTTAACGGATGGCTGCTATCACAGCGCGCCGCCACGCCAGCATTTGCCGGTGACTTTTATTTTGCTTTCTGCCAAGAGGAATGGAGGAGGCCTGGAGTTGCAGCCTCCCGGACCCTCGGAAGAAATAAGGCCAGCCACCACAGCATACTGCCATCATCTGATCTCATCTGCAGCTCAGGGGAGAGATGTTGCCACTCATTTGTCTGCCTCCACTGTCACAGGCCCCACCTTACTTATCAGGCAAATTATCCCTCCATCCCCATCTCCATCGCTATAAAGCAGTTATTGATCTATATCTTCCATTTTGCCACGGCTCAGGTTGTTGTTGTTCCCCTTTTTACAATTCATGTCTCCTTCTAAATGATGTCCCCCTCATCACCCCCCCCCCACCCCTATTAGATCCATAAAATGCTAATGATCGACCCCCCACCCTTTTCCACCCCTTCTTTTTCTCTTTCACTTCAGTCTCAAATGTTTGTTTTTTCTCATTCTGTCTCTGTCATCCTCCTCTCTCTCTGCTGCTGCTTCAAGGAGACCCGAAACCTCCTCTCTTATGCCTGGCTGTCAGCCTTAGGAGGACATGGGCCGGGTGCTGTTCATTACCCTCCTGTCCACTCCTCTCATCTCGTAATGAGCCATGCGCTCATAATTAATCTAATTAAGGGGGGGGGGGGGACTCCTCCACCCCTCCCCTAACCCCCCTCCCAGCTCTGACACCGGTGACGCCACACATATTCATTACCGAGGTGCCAGGCAATTAGGCTGAGTGCCGCCGCCGCTTTGTCATAACCAGCAAATAACATCCTGAGAGCACGCCCGGAGATAACGGACGACAACCAGACTCGTTTTAACATCCCTATCCCCGTCACCACTGCCCTCCCTGGCTCAATGACTGCCAAATGAACTTGAAGTCTGGCCTTGTTATGTATCGATGTCATATGTAGTGGAGATCTGCAGGCGTTGCTTTGTCATTGAGCAAAGACAAGTACAGTACGAGAGGCCGTTTTTGGCTGACGCCTTGGAAAGACACCTTTTTCTTAGTGAGAAAGGCCTGAATCAGTCCCTGATTAGAAGATGAGAATGGAAACCAGAAGTGTTTTGGCCCTCCAGGACCAACATTGAACACCCCTGCTGTATTACAACTCAAATGTTGTAACATAGCGACAAGTAAACTGCCTCCTTGGACCCAGGTAAGTAGTCTACGCTACACAGATACTGATATACGATACAGTATCAATACCAGGCTGTGGATCTCAAGGTGGTGTTTCCTGTAGCTGGTTACAGCTTTGCTCCTCATTGTTATGGTGTGTAAATCATCCGGATGACTCCTCAGGGGGCAACACATTAGCCATTGTTGGCATCATGGGGCATATTAACCCAGGAAGGCTCTCTGTCTCTGTCTCTGTCTCTGTCTCTGTCTCTGTCTCTGTCTCTGTCTCGCTCGCACGCACGCACGCACGCACGCACGCACACACACACCAACTCTATTTAAATAAACCAACAACAATGCTCAAGAGGAACTTGGGCAAACCAAGACTGAGTTGGGGTGGAGTGGTGCAGCAAAACTTTGGCACGGGGTAACTTTCACACACTAATTGCACTAGTCTGCACAAGATTGACAGATTGCAAATGTGTGTTCGCTTGCATTGAATGACCATGGGGTAACTCCTGCAATGATTGTGCAATGAAATCTGAGATCTCCACACAACATGACACAGAATATGGTGAATATATCTTTACCTGTTTTTGTCACAGCTTGGCAGTTTTATAGTACTACGTATGAAATGGAAATATCATATGGTTTCATATGGAACTGATTAAGGCTTTGTTGGGCAATTCACCTTGATTTTAAAATCACCAGTCTGTGGGGTCTTGACTGTGTTATTATGTTTAAGGTTGTATTTTGCTTTAGACTAACATTGTTCAAAACTGGATGGTGTTTGAATGGAAGTGAATCAGGAGGTATCACATGGACTGAGGTGTGTGTGTGTGGTAATGGAGGACCCACTTCCCCTATTATCAGCCTACCGAGAGAATGTAAAATTCACACTCAGCACTGCCGTTCCTCAAACTGCACTCAAAGCACTTTTCTGCTGCAACAGGAGGTAGCCAGTAATAATGTGAATTTTTGTCAGGTCGGTCAGAGCAGTATGGGCCGCATATCCTTAAAGGTGGCCATTTAAATCTTTAAGCAGAGAGTGGGAAAAAGACTGTGTCCCATACAAAACAGTGGTTAATGATTAAAGAGAAAATAATGGATACAATGTCTGGAAAACACAAAAGAGGATCAAAATGTGTTATATTACCGGGGAATATGGTTAAATAATATATTAGATGAGCATGTTTTACATCGGGTTTCTCATTGTGAATATTAAATCACGCGAATAGCTGAGGATGTATATTAGGCCATGACAACCAAGGCACTAAGCGGGACAAGCAAATAAACAAACAACCAAACAACGTGTTTAATAGAGGGGCTATGTGTTAGTGGGCTCTATTAATACATGGGTTTCTGGACAAAATAAAATATGCCAGGTTTGCTCAGTAAGATTGTTTTTGGGGTGGTGAGGTTGTTCAAAACCTCTCTGTCACGCCCTGGCTCTGGGGACAATGTTATGCTGAGCCAGGGTGTGTAATTCTAGGTTTGATTTTCTATGTTGGTCTGAGTGACTCCCAATCAGAGGCAACGAGTGTCAGCTGGGTGTCTCTGATTGGGAGCCATATTTAACTGTCTGTCTTTCACGTTGTGTTTGTGGTTTCTTGTTCGTGTTGGTGTGTGTTTAACCATAGACGTCACGTTTTTCGTTTGTTGTTTTGATCGTGTGATCATTTAATAAATATAATATGTTCACCCGCAACGCTGCGCCTTGGTCTCTCCATGACGATCGTGACAGAAGAAACCACCTAAACCAGACCAAGCAGCGTGTCCAGGAGCCATCGCTGGCAGATCTCCGTGGCAGCCTCGACTGGGTCAAGCCTAGTGAGGAGCAGAGAGGGTGGACTTGGGACCAGTTGAGGAGGAGCTTCGACTGGGTCAAGCCCATTGAGGAGCTGAATGGCGAGAGTTGGAGACAGAGGAGCGAGAGTTGGGCGAGAACGATGGAGGCCTGGCCTACGGGGAGGAGAGACCCCCAGAAAATTTTTAGGGGGGGGCTCACGACGTCGGGGCAGCAGGAGGCCGTGATAGAGCGGTCCAGCGGGTTGGCAGAGGAGGCCGCCAGGTTACGGGAGTCACTGGTCACCAGGGGGAAGGAGGTTGTAGAGGCACGGCGAGAGGTACTGGCGTGTGTTGCCAGTCCGGTCCGGCCTGTTCCTGATCCTCAAGTAGGGCCAGTGGTGTGTGTTCCCAGTACGGTCCGGCCTGTTCCTGCCACTCCCACCAAGTCAGTGGTGCGCGTCGTCAGCCCGGTCCGGTCCATTCCTGCTCCCCGCACCAAGTCAGTGGTGCGCGTTGTCAGCCCGGTCCGGCCCATTCCTGCTCCCCGCACCAAGTCAGTGGTGCGCGTCGTCAGCCCGGTCCGGCCCATTCCTGCTCCCCGCACCAAGACAGGGGTGCGCTTCGTCACCCGGTCCGGTCCATTCCTGCTCCCCGCACCAAGGCAGTGGTGCGCTTCGTCAGCCCGGCTCGGCCCGTTCCTGCTCCCCGCACCAAGTCAAAAGTGCGCGTTGTCAGCCCGGTCCGGCCCATTCCTGCTCCCCGCACCAAGTCAGTGGTGCGCGTCGTCAGCCCGGTCCGGCCCATTCCTGCTCCCGCACCAAGACAGGGGTGCGCCCGTCACCCGGTCCGGTCCATTCCTGCTCCCCGCACCAAGGCAGTGGTGCGCCCGTCAGCCCGGCTCGGCCCGTTCCTGCTCCCCGCACCAAGTCAGTGGTGCGCGTCGTCAGCCCGGTCCGGCCCATTCCTGCTCCCCGCACCAAGTCAGGGGTGCGCCGTCAGCCCGGTCCGGTCCATTCCTGCTCCCCGCACCAAGGCAGTGGTGCGCTCGTCAGCCCGGCTCGGCCCGTTCCTGCTCCCCGCACCAAGTCAGTGGTGTGCTTCGTCAGCCCAGTCCGGCCTGTCCCTGCTCCACGCACCAAGCCTACGGTGTGCGTCGTCCAGCCTGGTAAGGCCCGTTCCTCCTCCACGCACCAAGCCAGGGGTGCGCGTCGTCAGTCCAGCACAACCCGTGCCTGGGTCATGTCCGGAGCCGGATCCGCCGCCTAGGCGGAGTGCCCACCCGGTCCCTCCCCTGTGGGATTTAGTTGGCGCGGTCGGAGTCCGCGCCTTTAGGGGGGGGTACTGTCACGCCCTGGCTCTGGGGACAATGTTATGCTGAGCCAGGGTGTGTAATTCTAGGTTTGATTTTCTATGTTGGTCTGAGTGACTCCCAATCAGAGGCAACGAGTGTCAGCTGGGTGTCTCTGATTGGGAGCCATATTTAACTGTCTGTCTTTCACGTTGTGTTTGTGGTTTCTTGTTCGTGTTGGTGTGTGTTTAACCATAGACGTCACGTTTTTCGTTTGTTGTTTTGATCGTGTGATCATTTAATAAATATAATATGTTCACCCGCAACGCTGCGCCTTGGTCTCTCCATGACGATCGTGACACTCTCGTTTATTTTCAAAACACTATATTTCCTATGCTCTCACAGGTAGCTGAAGTCTTGTGTGAAATGGTATTGATTAGATATTCATGTTCTGCATGGTTTTAACTATAGAGAGCTAAGACAAATCTACTACCTCTAATGGAATTTACCACATAGTTTATGCTGTCCTATAGAATTTCCCTCAAAACAAAAGTTTATACAAAATCTGAAGACCACCCTTACATTTATTTTTAGTTTGATTCCTTTTCCATTCACCAATGGTGATCTTAGCTTGAATTCCAGGTGCTCTGTTTTGCCCAATCCCAACCAAGCAAAAGCACGATGTGACATACAATTGATTCCTCACGAAACCCAGACAACAAAATACCATGATTTGGGGGATCTAGATTTGGGTAATACCTAGAGTGGTCCTTTGGAGGAAGGATTGTTGACATATATTTGACATTTGTATCTAAAAGCATAATTGAGAAATAATCAGGGGTGCAACTTTCAATGGGGACGGGGGGAGGCATGTCCCCCCAACATTCTGAAATTGCATTTATGTCCCCCCCAGTTTTATCATTGGTCATGTGATACAAAACGAGGCAATGGTGTGCTTTAGGACCGTGCGGATGTCTCCGAGCGGTCGGGTAGGCTGTTTGGAGTGTTTATCCAACTGGATATTTTTTTTTATATCATAACAATAATAATTATGTCCCCCCCACTTCTAAATCCAAATTTGCGCCCCAGTGTAATTGTTTGATATAGGCTGGCTTTCTCAAACCTGGCTCCCTCCCAAATGAAGAAATACTACAGGTTACTATAGAATAATACAGTACTGTAGTATCCCTCGATCATGTGTAGTACTTACGGGGCGGCAGGTAGCTTAGTGGGTAAGAGCGTTGTTCCAGTAACCGAAAGGTTGCTGGTTCTAATCCCCAAGCCGACTAGGTGAAAAATCTGCCGATGTGCCCTTAAGGCACTTAACCCTAATTGCTCATGTAAGTCGCTCTGGATAAGAGCGTCTGCTAAATGACTAAAATGTAAATGTACTATAGAATGTTTTAGTATACTGTAGAATACTACATTAAATACTACAGTATTATCCACCAAAAAAACACTAGTAAATACTACATGTTACTAATGTTAGCAAAAACACTTAAGTCCGCAAAAACACTACACTTTTTTAACTATAGTAAATAGTACAATGTTCAATGTGCATATACCTTGCCCATTCCCTTCCCCCATATCGCAATTTGTGCCACCCATAAGTGAGAAACCTACAGTCGTGGTCAAAAGTTTTGAGAATAACACAAATACTAATTTTCACAAAGTCTGCGGCCTCAGTTTTGATGATGGCAATTTGCAAATACTCCAGAATGTCATGAAGAGTGATCAGATGAATTGCAATTAATTGCAAAGTCCCTCTTTGCCATGAAAATGAACTTAACCACAAAAAATATTTTCCACTGCATTTCAGCCCTGCCACAAAAGGACCAGCTGCCATCATGTCAGTGATTCTCTTGTTAACCCAGGTGAGAGTGTTGACGAGGACAAGGCTGGAGATCACTCTGTCATGCTGACTGAGTTAGAATAACAGACTGGAAGCTTTAAAAGGAGGGTGGTGCTTGAAATCATTGTTTTTCCTCTGTTAACCATGGTTACCTGCAAGGAAACACGTGCCATCATCATTGCTTTGCACAAAAAGGGCTTCACAGGCAAGGATATTGCTGCTAGTAAGATTGCACCTAAATCAACCATTTATCGGATCATCAAGAACTTCAAGGAGAGAGGTTTAATTGTTGTGAAGAAGGTGTCAGGGCGCCCAAGAAAGTCCAGCAAGCGCCAGGACCATCTCCTAAATTTGATTCAGCTGCAGGATCGGGGCACCACCGATCCAGAGCTTGCTCAGGAATGGCAGCAGGCAGGTGTGAGTGCATATGCATGCACAGTGAGGTGAAGACTTTTGGAGGATGGCCTGGTGTGAAGAAGGGCAGCAAAGAAGCCACTTCTCTCCAGGAAAAACATCAGGGACAGACTGATATTCTGCAAAAGGTACAGGGATTGGACTGCTGAGGACTGGGGTAAAGTAATTTTCTCTGATGAATCCCGTTTCCGATTGGAAAACACCTTGTCCGGAGAAGACAAGGTGAGCGCTACCATCAGTCCTGTGTCATGCCAACAGTAAAGCATCCTGAGACCATTCATGTGTGGGGTTGCTTCTCAGCCAAGGGAGTGGGCTCACTCACAATTTTTCCTAAGAACACAGCCATGAATAAAGAATGGTACCAACACATATTCCGAGAGCAACTTCTCCCAACCATCCAAGAACAGTTTGGTGACAACCAATGCCTTTTCCAGCATAATGGAGCACCTTGCCATAAGGCAAAAGTGATAACTAAGTGGCTCGGGGAACAAAACATCGACATTTTGGGTCCATGGCCAGGAAACTCCCCAGACCTTAATCCCATTGAGAACTTGTGGTCGATCCTCAAGAGGCAGGTGGACAACCAAAAACCCACAAATTCGGACAAAAACCAAGCATTGATTATGCAAGAATGGGCTGCCATCAGTCAGGATGTGGCCCAGAAGTTAATTGACAGCATGCCGGGGCGGATTGCAGAGGTCTTGAAAAATAAGGAAATATTGACTCTTTGCATAAACTTAATGTAATTGTCAATAAAAGCCTTTGACACTTATGGAATGCTTGTAATTATACTTCAGTGTATCATAGTAACATCTGACAAAAATATCTCATAACACTGAAGCAGTGAACTTTGTGAAGACCAATACTTGTGTCATTCTCAACATGTTTGACCACGACTGTAAATGCCAAGTATAGCATATTGTGTTCCTTACAGGTTATAGAAAAGAGCAGAAGTGCCAAACTATCTGTTCAGACCCCAGTCTTACCTACCTACCTACCAACCTACCTACCAACCTACCTACCTACAGGTTATGGAAAATGTTAAGTATTTCTCCAGGAGCTTTCCTGAAGGAGAAAGCCTCCACTTCTATGTCAAAGATAATAAATCAAAAACTCTATAGTAAATACTACAGCAATGTCTACAGTACTACAATAAAGTCTGCAAAAAAATACTACAGTGAATACTATGGTATTTATACCATAGTAAACTATATTATTTTTTCATTTGGGCTGTGACAGATTTAATTTCTTTGTAAGCCTATTTCTTTATTCTGAATTGTAATATTTTCTATATTTTGCTATCGAGATGTTGGTAACATTGTTATTTTTTGTCAGTAACTTAAAAAATACAGTTACAATTATTATTCTACTTCTCGACACAGCCGACCAGGAGTGGAGTTTGAGGTCCCGACACTAGGGGGAGCCAGTTAATAATAAGAGCTGGCTGGAGGAGCCGGCTGTGGGGAGTCAAGAGTCAGAAAAAGGTCTGTAGGATTGGTGTGGGAATGGGATACGATAGTCTAGTTGGCACATAATCAATGTACCCCAGTGAATGTGACCAAAGTGATCAACTGACCAATTTTAGTGACTTTTTGGGGGGCTGTTTTGACATAGACACTACCAATGAAAAGTTTGGACACACCTACTCATTCCAGGGTTTTTCTTTATTTTTACTATTTCCTACATTGTAGAATAATAGTGAAGACATCAAAACTATGAAATAACACATATGGAATCATGTAGTAAGGAAAAAAGTGTTAAACAAATGAAAATACATTTTGTATTTGAGATTCTTCAAATAGCCACCCTTTGTCTTGATTACAGCTTTGCACACTCTTGGCATTCTCATAAGATATATTTTGATTTGTTTAACATTTCTTTGGTTACTACATGATTCCACGTGTGATTTCATAGTTTTGATGTCTTGATGTATTATTCTACAATGTAGAGAATAGTAAAAATAAAGACAAATCCTTGAATGAGTAGGTGTGTCCAAACTTTTGACTGGTACTGTATTTTATTATATTGGCATCAATGCACTGCACACACACAGCAGAGTGATTGCAATACATCATCAGCCAGCAAGCAAATATTTTTGCACAAACAATTTTGTCTACACTCCTCATACTATGTCCAGTTTTCATTGAAAACGGCAGTGCGTGGGTGTAAGAGCCAACTTAGCCAAGTTGTGTCTCAGGATGTTCCCTGCTGATAAAATCTACTTGGCTAATAAGCAAGCATCCAAAGAGTAACCGGCCAAACATCTTTCCATCAGATGCCCTGACTGTCTCCCTTGCAGAAGAGTGGTTACCAACGAAACCAAACACAAAGCTGCATGCGTTTGACAAAATGCCTCAGCGGTTCCGTATCTACAAAGTATCTGGCCTCTCTCAACATCACGTGTCCTGATCTTTTTTACATTTTAATTTAGCTTCCCGGTGACTCTCCTGCTCAGTTGTATGTTTATCTGCCGGGCGACTGATGAGGTTCATTGGAGTGTCAACGAAACTCACCAGAAGTTTAAACAGGAGCCAATAATGAGAGGACTTCAAAGTGACTGCCACCATGGCCCTCTAGTGACAATAGCCCAGGGACCTGTGTCATTGGGCCTAATAGCTCTACAGTATCACTAGGTACTGCGGTTTCCCCTGATCCACTCTGTTGGGCCTCTTTGCATCTTGCTTTAACTGATCAAGAGGATAACAATGCAGCAGGGCCTGGTTGAAAGCCATTGTTTGAAACGCTCCACTGATCGGCCCTTCCCTTTGATCTCTGTTTGTTCTCTTTTTTTCCTAAAGACTGAAGGGTGTTTTAGACATTTACATTATGGAACTTTGCTTGTGCCAAATCAATAGAGAGACCTTGCAATCACACCCATATTTCCTTACGTGTTTGCATGGACTACAAATATGAAATGTGGAGGTAAGTACCTTGGGAAGGTGAAAGCTCACCACGTATCAATTTTTTTTGTGTAGGCAGACAAATGTAAGTGAAAGTAGAAATTAATTTATAAAAGGAAGGTTTAGTATGTCCATTCTCTTCATGTTACTCGAGGAAAAGCATGAATCTATGAAATCATCCCTTGTTTCAATGTTAGTTGGCAACTTGGTCATACAGTGAGTGAAAAAAGTATTTGATCCCCTGCTGATTTTGTACGTTTGCCCACTGACAAAGACATGATCAGTCTATAATTTTAATGGTAGGTTTATTTGAACAGTGAGAGACAGAATAACAACAACAAAATCCAGAAAAATGCATGTCAAAAATGTTATAAATTGATTTGCATTTTAATGAGGGAAATAAGTATTTGACCCCTCTGCAAAACATGATTTAGTACTTGGTGGCAAAACCCTTGTTGGCAATCACAGAGGTCAGACGTTTCTTGTAGTTGGCCTCCAGGTTTTCACACATCTCAGGAGGGATTTTGTTCCACTCCTCTTTGCATATCTTCTCCAAGTCATTAAGGTTTCGAGCCTGACGTTTGGCAACTCGAACCTTCAGCTCCCTCCACAGATTCTCTATGGGATTAAGGTCTGGAGACTGGCTAGGCCACTCCAGGACCTTAATGTGCTTCTTCTTGAGCCACTCCTTTATTGCCTTGGCCGTGTGTTTTGGGTCATTGTCATGCTGGAATACCCATCCACGACCCATTTTCAATGCCCTGGCTGAGGGAAGGAGGTTCTCACCCAAGATTTGACGGTACATGGCCCCGTCTATCGTCCCTTTGATGCGATAAAGTTGTCCTGTCCCCTTAGCAGAAAAACACCCCCAAAGCTTAATGTTTCCACCTCCATGTTTGACGTTGGGATGGTGTTCTTGAGGTCATAGGCAGCATTCCTCCTCCTCCAAACACGGCGAGTTGAGTTGATGCCAAAGAGCTCCATTTTGGTCTCATCTGACCACAACACTTTCACCCAGTTCTCCTCTGAATCATTCAGATGTTCATTGGCAAACTTCAGACGGCCCTGTATATGTGCTTTCTTGAGCAGGGGGACCTTGCAGGCGCTGCAGGATTTCAGTCCTTCACGGCGTAGTGTGTTACCAATTGTTTTCTTGGTGACTATGGTCCCAGCTGATTTGAGATCATTGACAAGATCCTCCCGTGTAGTTCTGGGCTGATTCTTCACCGTTCTCATGATCATTGCAACTCCACGAGGTGAGATCTTGCATGGAGCCCCAGGCCGAGGGAGATTGACAGTTCTTTTGTGTTTCTTCCATTTGCGAATAATCGCACCAACTGTTGTCACCTTCTCACCAAGCTGCTTGGCGATGGTCTTGTAGCCCATTCCAGCCTTGTGTAGGTCTACAATCTATGCCCTGACATCCTTGGAGAGCTCTTTGGTCTTGGCCATGGTGGAGAGTTTGGAATCTGATTGATTGATTGCTTCTGTGGACAGGTGTCTTTTATACAGGTAACAAACTGAGATTAGGAGCACTCCCTTTAAGAGTGTGCTCCTAATCTCAGCTCGTTACCTGTATAAAAGACACCTGGGAGCCAGAAATCTTTCTGATTGAGAGGGGGTCAAATACTTATTTCCCTCATTAAAATGCAAATCAATTTATAAAAATGTTTACATGTGTTTTTCTGGATTTTTTTGTTGTTATTTTGTCTCTCACTGTTCAAATAAATCTACCATTAAAATTATAGACTGATCATTTCTTTGTCAGTGGGCAAACGTACAAAATCAGCAGGGGATCAAATACTTTTTTCCCTCACTGTATCTCTTTTGAGGCGCAGCTTAACCACTTCATCTTGTGGAATCTAATAGAGATGGATGACACATTTGCCTCAGAGTTTGAGTTGTGTTGATAGGACACCCTTGCAGGTGGAGGTCTAACCTAACAAAAACACCTGTGAAAGATCCCCTCAGCTGAGGACCAGTAAAAGTAATAAATGATGGTGATTTGGCCCGTGCTGTAAATTCTCCAGGACAGCCAGATGGATGACCAAGCCTAGGCGTGGTCTGGCTGGTCCATGTTTAACTAGTCTTCTGTTCCACCGATGGCTGGGCTTGTCTGGAATGACTACAGCAGATAATCCTCTGTGTATTATGGCTGTTTTTGGTGAGGAGTCCTGTTTTTATGAGGGTAGTCCATTTTTCTCGACTCCCTCTTGCTCCAGTATGTCTTACTGGAATTGTGAAGATCTTTTCCCAACATTTCTTTCCCTCAGAGGTTAACTAAAGGAGTCATAAATACTTTAAAGGACCACTATGGTGAATTTTGAAAACAAATGTTTTAAAGGTGCACAATTTAGCGATTAGTTTTTTCTTCCTTGTGGGTTTTTTAAGAATACGAAAAAGAACCATCTAGGTGGTAGGCCTGTTGACAGGGCCTAACTGCATCAACCTTGTATAATCTGTTAGTTTCTTGAGTTAAGCTATAACCAAAAGCCTAAACATAGAATCAATGGAATTTGTTACAAGCTATTGTATCAAGATTGTATATTACTCAGTATAAAGTTATAAAAATACTGTATAATTTCTATTAAAATATAATTTTACCAGTAAAAAAATAATAAATAATACTTGTCAATCACCCACAGGGTGTGTCCTTCAACTAACTGTCTGTCTTGCTGACAGAATCCATGCGAAATTGGTAAATGTCTGAGCAGTTGTAGGATTGTGCTGAATCCTTTGCCCTGTGGCCCAGAATAGGCTTTCTGTTGAAATCTTGACAATGTTTTGATAAGAGCTCCATGCAGAATAGACTAGTCACTTTTTTTGTGCGAGATATAAGCAAAAATAAAAAAGGCTATGACAATGTCTTGAACAATTATTGATTAATAATATTTTGAATATTTTAATAGTATTGTGTAGAATTAAATGATCATTATACTAGGGAAGACTATCACAAGAATGACCCACATATATATTTTGAATATAGGCCTATGTTTATAAGAAATCTCTGAAAATAGATATTTACTTTGCTCCTAAATACGCTATGTGCCTCTCTAACCAACGTCTCTCTTCAGAGTGGAATTAAAGCCGGACTTTGGGGCAGAGCTGTAATTTAAGTCAACACAAGGTAAATCATTTTTGTGGCCACAATAAAAAATTCCCCCAGCACTGTAAAATGTCCACAATATTATGTTCTTATGGAGGCTGTGAGATAAATCCATGCTGTCTGCCCCGATTCACTATGCCACATTAAATTATTTTTGATCAATTAAACTCAGCTCAGTTTACAAGCCACCAGTCTTAATGGTGGCTCCCTCGCTCCAAAGCAAAGGAATACTCTTACAGGAGCTGTGGCACCGCTAGAATTTATTGGGCCATTGCCAAATGAACTGGCAAGGGGGAAGGAAATGCATGAATTAGTAATAATTCAATCGTTTTGCATTTGCGGGGTGGTTAGAGCGCCCGGTATCGGATTAACCTGATTTCCTTCATCTCGGAAACCCGTGCAATTCACTGTTGTTCCAAACAATGTCACAGGCAATGTTTTAGTTGTTGTTTTCCATTTGTGTGTAGACAGTTGACTGCACACCACTTCCACTGAAAGTCTGTTAAAAAGCCATGCTCCGCTGTTGCCACTGTTCTGAGCCACCATGGTGATTTGGTACTTTAACATAGTCCCATCAAACATACACAGAACATGGTTGCCATGTTCTCAGAATGTAAGATATTAACCTTCAGAAAACTGGATACATAAATGTTCTTGCAACGTTCCCATGAAACGTGTCTAGAACATTAATATCTTATTTTCTGAGAAAATGGCATCCATGTTCTGTGTATGTTTGGTGGGACGTTGATGGAGTATTCTCCTAACCCACAGAATACTGGACACATGAATGTTCTTGCAAAGTTCTCATTTAACGTGTCTAGAACATTAATATCTTATATCCGGAGAACTTGGAAACCATGTTCTGTGTATGTTTGGTGGGACGTTGATGGAATATTCTGTTAACCCACAGAAAACTGGACACGAGTGTTCTTGCAACCTTCCCATGAAACATGTCTAGAACGTTAATATCTTAAGTTCTGAGAACATGGTAGCCCCGTTCTGGGTAAGTTATATTTGACATTAAGGGAAGGGTCTCTTGGAAACATTCCTTGCACATCACAGGAACATTCCAATGAAACCTTAGTTAATGAACTAATGACACGCTTAAGGGAACGTTCTCTAAAGTTGTGGGAACGTTGGTTGTTAACTTGGTAGTTGTCTCTGCTGGTGTGAATATTTCCTTTTATATTTTGGACTGGGTGATAGCAGGGATGGTCTGATAGGGGACCACAGGTGGACTTGGCTCGGCTATGTGACTGTGAGGCGAGAGAACTGGACCTGTGGATGTTTCAGGGCCTTTGGGAGTTCTGTGTCCTCCTTGGCGTAAGCGGTGCACCGATAACTCACCACTTTGATTAGTTCTAACTTGAAATTGTACACCTCACCCATCCAGTCAAATTATATCCCACTGGGCACAGACATCAATTCAACGTCTATTACACATTGGTTCAACGTAATTTCATTGAAATGACATGGAAACAACGTTGATTCAACCAGTGTGTGCCGAGTGGGATCTCCTTTCCTGGCACCCTCTTCTTGGAATCCCATTGTCACGCCCTGGCTCGGGGGACTCTCGTATGTTGAGCCAGGGTGTTAGTTTCTATGTTTTGTTGTGGGTTCTAGGTTATTGTATTTCTTTGTTTGAGTGACTCCCAATCAGAGGTAACGAGTGTCAGCTGTTGGCTCGTTGTCTCTGATTGGGAGCCATATTTAACTATCTGTCTTTCACGTTGTGTTTGTGGTTTCTTGTTCATTTCGGTTTGTGTGAAACCGTAGACGTCACGTTTTCGTTTGTGTTTTTGATCGTGTGATCATCTATAGTAATAAAATATGTTCACCTTCAACGCTGCGCATTGGTCCTCTATGTTAGACGATCGTGACAGAAGAAACCACCAAGATGGGACCAAGCAGCGTGTTCAGGAGCCATCGCCAGGGAGATCCCTCACAGATCTCCTTCGCCTCCTGGACTGGGTCAAGCCGAGGGAGGAAGACAAGGGCTTGACATTATGGCAGAAGGGCGAGAAGCTGGCGAGGGATATGGAGACGTGGTCCACGGGTAGGAGAGACGCCCGAAAATTTTTAGGGGGGCTCACGACGGCGGACCAGCAGGAGGCCGCGATAGAGCGGTCCAGTGGGTTGCCGGAGAAGGCCGCCGGGTTACGGGGGCCACTGGTAGAAGAGGGGATGGAAGGTGTGGAGGCACGGCGAGAGGTACTGGCGTGTGTTGCCAGTCCGGTCCGGCCCGTTCCAGATCCCGGTGTAGAGCCAGTGGTGTGTGTCCCCAGTACGGTCCGGTCTATTCCTGCTCCCCGCACCGAACCTGCGGTGCGCGTCGCCAGCCCAGTCCGGCCCATTCCTGCTCCCCGCATCAAGCCTGTGGTGCGTCTCGTCAGCCCGGCTCTGCCCGTTCCTGCTCTCCGCACCAGGTCTGTGGTGCGCGTCGCCAGCCCAGTCCGGCCCATTCCTGCTCCCCGCATCAAGTCTGTGGTGCGTCTCGTCAGCCCGGCTCTGCCCGTTCCTGCTCTCCGCACCAGGTCTGTGGTGCGCGTCGCCGGCCCGGTCCGGCCCGTTCCTGCTCCCCGCATCAAGTCTGTGGTGCGTCTCGTCAGCCCGGCTCTGCCCGTTCCTGCTCTCCGCACCAGGTCTGTGGTGCGCGTCGCCAGCCCAGTCCGGCCCACTCCTGCTCCCAGCACCAAGTCTGTGGGGCGTTTCGTCAGCCCTGTCCGGCCCGTGCCTGTTCCCCACACCAAGCCAGTGGTGTGCGTCGTCGGTTCGGCACGGCACGTGCCTGTTCCACTGGAGCCGGATCCGCCGCCTAGGCGGAGTGCCCACCCGGTCCCTCCCCTGTTGTGTTTCGTTGGCGCGGTCGGAGTCCGCGCCTTTAGGGGGGGGTACTGTCACGCCCTGGCTCGGGGGACTCTCGTATGTTGAGCCAGGGTGTTAGTTTCTATGTTTTGTTGTGGGTTCTAGGTTATTGTATTTCTTTGTTTGAGTGACTCCCAATCAGAGGTAACGAGTGTCAGCTGTTGGCTCGTTGTCTCTGATTGGGAGCCATATTTAACTATCTGTCTTTCACGTTGTGTTTGTGGTTTCTTGTTCATTTCGGTTTGTGTGAAACCGTAGACGTCACGTTTTCGTTTGTGTTTTTGATCGTGTGATCATCTATAGTAATAAAATATGTTCACCTTCAACGCTGCGCATTGGTCCTCTATGTTAGACGATCGTGACACCCATCCTACTTTTTGAACCAGTTTTAGACCTAGGTTCTCACTGCAATCTATTTTAAACAAAGATGGCACCTATACTAAAAGTAGATAATTGGAGCTGTTAGATGTCATTGGTTGTCATTGGTCTGGAGAGAAACTGCTGCTCCCACTGCTGGTGGAAACCATTGAGCCACGCATTATGGAAATCTCATTGGTGGGTTCATTTGAATACTTTTGCCTTTGTGACATTGTTGCCTCTGAAAGTGCACATCTATTGTTGATTCAGAGATGCACCTACGTTTATATTTCAGAAATGTTGAGATATCTTTCCTAGACTGCACTTTTGCTTTCTGTTAAGCTGTAGTTGTATTTCAGACTCTATACCCTTGAACAGTATGTTGTGTATACGCTACTCCACTGTTGTGGTATTTGTTTCAACTATAAAGGTCATTCTCACTCTCTTCGTTTTTGCCCTTAGTTATTATTCACATTCACAGACCATTAGGCATTCAATGAGCTGTAGGCTATGTCCAAATATCAATTATTTCATAATAGAGAATATGTGCAAAATACAATTATACAGGCTATTGTTGTTAATAAGGTAAATTCGGCCAGGTATGTTCCTAAACGTGTTAATGTATCACACTATTTGGGGTTGCTTTAAAATGAATAGCTTTAATTTCCCTCCCTCAGGGGATTTAATGAGTTAAGACCGTCTTTAGTACGAGTAAATTCACTGTGACATGTGCATCTGTGATTTCACACCCTTAATGTAAAATGTACAGTTGCGGTATTGAATGACACCCGGGGTCGGGGAGTGGGGGGGGTAACCGGAGCCACCAGAGAACAAAGCGGGCGTGTTCGGTGAGCCCCCGCAGATGCCTCCCGGCTCGTCCACCCACCCCACCCCCATCCCTCCTGTCCCCCCATTTACAGCCTCGGAAGGTGTGATCCGAGCACGACGGCCAGCGTTATAACTGTTAAATGAATGGAGGAACTGATGAACTGTCCCTCTCCATCTTTGGATGCATGCACTCAAAGACTTGGCCTCTATTGGTTGACCTAGCTAACTATAGCTAGGCTACTAATGATGATGTATTGCTTGTTTGTTTTTTTGCTTTGAAGCGCTTTAAGATTGTTATGAAAAGTTTAATAAAATGTATTATTGTTATTATTATTATTATTAAATAAGTGCTATGGTGGTTCTAATGGGAAATGGAGCGTAATGAGGAAAACACATGGAGTTGGGACTGGGGGTAGAGGGGGATAAGGCGGGGTGCTTTTCTCATGAAGCGGGGGTGGTGGTGGGGGAGGAGGGAGGACGGGGAGCCGCACCACCCAGGCAATCGGCACAGACCACAGCTTAGCGCGCCACTTGAAGTGGTCACATTAGACAGGGTCTCCGTTGCTCCCAGTTCAAACTGAGATTTTTCACGCTCGCCACAGTTTCATGTTAAAACTCGCCTACCCTGGGACTGATCCAACCTTCCACACCCTCTCCCCAGTATAGTTTTTAGGTTAAGATATATCAGCCATGGTAGATGATCAAGATCAAGGACCTGTACTGTGCAGTAATTATAAACCTTACAGTTATTGTTTTCTGAGAAACATGTTTTTTTGGTACCTATGACCTGGCAGGCTATGACTCTTAAAGTACTTACTGTAAGATGAGTGACTATAGTGAAGGCTAGGGAGCCATTTCAACCATGCTCCTTACTACACTGAATCCAGTGTTGCTGTCCTATCTATCACTTAGCTGGCTGAGGAAAGTGCAAGGAACGTCGTCGTAGCACAAACCATGCCCTGTGCTCTGAGTGTTGCTCTGTGCTCAACCAGGCGAGACAGAAGAGAGAGTATAGAGTAGATCATATTTATTCTGCTCCTCTGGCCCCTATGTGACACGTCCCTACACCGGCCCTGTAGCTTTCTAACTCCCTAGTGCACTGGCTCTCCACCTCAGCAAAGAAGCTGCTGTTATTCCACCACTGAGTTGTAAACGTGCAATAAAAACCTGCCGCGGGCCATATGTGCGGTATGGGTAATGCTCCATATACTTTAATGATACACCGGACCAGGCCATATATTACTACAAAAAAATATATTGTGTGATTCATCAGAGGAGGGAAAATTGTTTTGGGGTTTTGCTTTAAGAACTTCAGCATCAGAATCGGGAGCTTTGTATTGAACGAGAGCACTGGCCTAGTTGAAGCCCGTTTGTCTGCCTCTGTTTTCACTTTTGTAAATGTTTTATTACCAAACCTCTTCAAGGTCATAATGGCTGAATGTCTAATTGTTTTGTCAAATGCCCAGCAAACACATAAGTGGCCAACGGACCCGTATCGCGAGTAACCAGTCACAAATCATCTTTAACCAGGAGTGATGGAGATGCGGTAGGTAGTGTAAAACTCCCTGCCTCCAGTAACTACACAGTGGCCCTGTTCATAACACAGCTGAAAACATTTGTCATTCAGCCTTCTTCTTAGTGCTTAATACGGTCAAGATTCCCACAGTATGGCCAAAAGAGACTATGCAAAAAAGCACAAAACCTTTTCAAAACAAGTCCATCCTCCCGTGCCATGTAAAAAAAAAACATGCTTCTTAAAAAAACTGCTTCCTTCCATTGTTCCTTTCTTGAGCTAACCATTGATCGTTACGTGATTGGAAAGTTGAAGGCAAGGTTTCATCCTGTTACTTTGATCAATTCAACCCTGTCAGCTCAGCTCAAGGTAGAATTCATTTTGGGAAGCATTTGAACAGGGAACTGTAGTTCAGTAGTTCAGACTGTAGTTCTCTAGCTAGCAACATGTAATCCAGCCCCTTCTCCACCTCTGCTCATGTCTGTTTTCTCCTCTTGTCTTTGTGAGATAACACCAGGCCCCGTCTGTCCCCTCCCCTCTCTCTTGCTCTCTCTCTCGTTCCCCTCTCTACAATGAGACACACGCTAGTTCCGTTCCCCATGTTGATCTTGGCAATTTGTCTGCTTTGTTTCACTCGTGTGTTGTGTTCCAAGTGTAGTTTGTCTGTGTAATCGGAGCTCCCCTGTCCACAAGTGCATCTGTGTCCTCAGGCAATTGGAGCAGAGTAAGCAGGAAGAATCAGAGACGTCATTTGACGTGACATCCACTCCCATTGGGGCAGGGGGCGACTAGCTACATTTTTGTATCTGTGGTCTGTTCACACGTTTATCAGGAAGTGAATTGAGACACATTTCTTCATCCACTTTTATTTCCAGTTTGGCAAGGAAGGATATTTCGCAGCTCAAGTTTTCTGGCCACCCAAAAAGTGGATAGGGGTCAAGAGTGTTCCAGACCTCCATTGCTAGTCTTTGGGTTTCCGCTGGGAAGGGGGAAAAGAGAGGGAATGGAGAGAGAGTGAAAGCTCAGTGGAAGCACGCCAGTTGAGAAACAAACCTGATTTATTATCACCAAAAATCAGCTGCAGATGTCAGTTTACAGCTACCCTTTGCTGCCAATTAGAGACACTCACGCAAAGATCTCTGCATATACAGTGAGGGAAAAAAGTATTTGATCACCTGCTGATTTTGTACGTTTGCCCACTGACAAAGATATGATCAGTCTATAATTTTAATGGTAGGTTTATTTGAACAGTGAGAGACAGAATAACAACAAAATAATCCAGAAAAACGCATGTCAAAAATGTTATAAATTGATTTTTAATTTTAATGAGGGAAATAAGTATTTGACCCCTCTGCAAAACATGACTTAGTACTTGGTGGCAAAACCCTTGTTGGCAATCACAGAGGTCAGACATTTCTTGTAGTTGGCCACCAAGTTTGCACACATCTCAGGAGGGATTTTGTCCCACTCCTCATTGCAGATCTTCTCCAAGTCATTAAGGTTTCGAGCCTGACGTTTGGCAACTCGAACCTTCAGCTCCCTCCACAGATTCTCTATGGGATTAAGGTCTGGAGACTGGCTAGGCCACTCCAGGACCTTAATGTGCTTCTTCTTGAGCCACTCCTTTGTTGCCTTGGCCGTGTGTTTTGGGTCATTGTCATGCTGGAATACCCATTCACGACCCATTTTCAATGCCCTGGCTGAGGGAAGGAGGTTCTCACCCAAGATTTGATGGCACATGGCCCCGTCCATCGTCCCTTTGATGCGGTGAAGTTGTCCTGTCCCCTTAGCAGAAAATCACCCCCAAAGCATAATGTTTCCACCTCCATGTTTGACGGTGGGGATGGTGTTCTTGTGGTCATAGGCAGCATTCCTCCTCCTCCAAACACGGCGAGTTGAGTTGATGCCAAAGAGCTCGATTTTGGTCTCATCTGACCACAACACTTTCACCCAGTTCTCCTCTGAATCATTCAGATGTTCACTGGCAAACTTCAGACAGCACTGTATATGTGCTTTCTTGAGCAGGGGGACCTTGCGGGCGCGGCAGGATTTCAGTCCTTCACGGCGTAGTGTGTTACCAATTGTTTTGTTGGTGACTATGGTCCCAGCTGCCTTGAGATCATTGACAAGATCCTCCCGAGTAGTTCTAGGCTGATTTCTCACTGTTCTCATGATCAATGCAACTCCACAAGGTGAGATCTTGCATGGAGCCCCAGGCCGAGGGAGATTGACGAATAATCGCACCAACTGTTGTCACCTTCTCACCAAGCTGCTTGGCAATGGTCTTGTAGCCCATTGCAGCCTTGTGTAGGTCTACAATCTTGTCCCTGATATACTTGGAGAGCTCTTTGGTCTTGGCCATGGTGGAGAGTTTGGAATCTGATTGATTGCTTCTGTGGACAGGTGTCTTTTATACAGGTAACGAGCTGAGATTAGGAGCACTCCCTTTAAGAGTGTGCTCCTAATCTCAGCTTGTTACCTGTATAAAAGACACCTGGGAGCCAGAAATCTTTCTGATTGAGAGGGGGTCAAATACTTATTTCCCTCATTAAAACGCAAATCAATTTATAACATTTTTGACATGCGTTTTTCTGTATTTTTGTTGTTGTTATTCTGTCTCTCACTGTTCAAATAAACCTACCATTAAAATTATAGACTGATCATTTCTTTGTCAGTGGGCAAACGTACAAAATCAGCAGGGGATCAAATACTTTTTTCCCTCACTGTACATACCGACACAACACACAAATACAGACAGACACAGACACAGACAGACACATGCACACACACACACACGGACACACACACAAGGACACACACACACGGACACACCCACACACACAGACAAAAAATATTCTCTAGGTCCAGACGCTGCCATTGATAACTTTATGATCCAGCATTGAACCTGAAATACTAAGTATTTTAATGCTTCCCCTGCTCTCCCTGACTGAAATGCTATAAGGAAATCCATTAGAGATTATTTGGGGGAAAGATTTCTCCCCTAAAGGTTTTTGGTAATTATGTGTTATTTTTGTTTATTACTGTAATCACAGAAATATCTGCAGGATTTAGAATAATCTGTCAATACATTTTTGGATTTCTTTGTTCAGAGGGAAAGATATGCTTTCGATAATGACTCACATACAGTGCAATCGGAAAGAATTCACAACCGTTGACTTATTCCAAATGTTGTTACATTAGTTATTCTAAAATTGATTAAATAGTTTTTTCACCCTCATCAATCTACACAAAATACCCCATAATGACAAAGCAAAAACAGGTTGTAAGAAATTTTTGCAAATGAATATGAAAAAAAAACTGAAATATCACATTTACATAAGTCTTCAGACCCTTTACTCAGCTATTTCTTGAAGCACTTTTGGCAGCGATTACAGCCTCGAGTCTTCTTGGGTAGGACGCTACAAGCTTGGCAAACCTGTATTTGGGGAATTTCTTCTATTCTTCTCTGCAGATCCTCTCAAGCTCTGTCAGGTTGGATGGGGAGCGTTGCAGCACAGCTATTTTCAGGTCTCTCCAGAGATGTTCGATAGGGTTCAAGTCTGGCTGGGCCACTCAAGGACATTCAGAGGCTTGTCCCGAAGCCACTCCTGCGTTGTCTTGGCTGTGTGCTTAGGGGCGTTGTCCTGTTGGAAGGTGAACCTTCGCCCCAGTCTGAGGTCCTGAGCGTATGGAGTAGGTTTCCATCAAAGATATCTCTGTACTTTGCTCTGTTCATCTTTCCCTCGATCCTGACTAGTCTCCCAGTCCCTGCCGCTGAAAAACATCCCAAAAGCATGATGCTGCCGCCACCTGCTTCACCGTAGGGATGGTACCAGGTTTCCTCCAGACGTGACACTTGGCATTCAGGCCAAAGAGTTCAATCTTGGTTTCATCAGACCAGATAATCTTGTTTCTCTTGTTCTGAGAGTCCTTTAGGTACATTTTGGCAAACTCCAAGCGGGATGTCATATGCCTTTTACTGAGGAGTGGCTTCCGTCTGATTGGTGGAGTGCTGCAGAGATGGTTGTTCTTCTGGAAGGTTCTCCCATCTCCACAGAGGAACTCTAGAGCTCTGTCAGAGTGACCATAGGGTTCTTGGTCACCACCTTGACCAAGGCCCTTCTCCCCCCTTTGCTCAGTTTGGTTGGGCGGCCAGCTCTAGGAAGAGTCTTGGCAGTTCCAAACTTCTTCCATTTAAGAATGATGGAGGCCACTGTGTTCTTGGGGACCTTCAATGCTGCATATTTATTTTGGTACCCTTCCCCAGATCTGTGCCTCGACACAATCCTGTCTCGAAGCTCTACGGACAATTCCTTCGGCCTCATGGCTTGGATTTTGCTCTGACATGCACTCTTAACTGTGGGACCTTATATAGACAGGTGTGTGCCTTTCCAAATTATGTCCAATCAATTGAAGTAACCACAGGTGGACTCCAATCAAGTTGTAGAAACATCTCATGGATGATCAATGCAAACAGGATGCACCTGAGCTCAATTTCGAGTCTCAGAGCAAAGGGTCTGAATACTTATGTAAATAAGGTATTTCTGTTTTTCATTTTTAATAAATGTGCAAAAAACTCTAAAAACCTGTTTAAGCTTTGTCATTATGGGGTATTGTGTGTAGAACTGATGAGGAAATAAATATTTGAATCCATTTTAGAATAAAGCTGTAACAAAATGTGGAAAAAGTAAATCACAAATGTAAATGATGTTGGAGGGCTATTGCTGTTTCCTTTGCAGTAAGTTATGGTACGTGCAAGATTGCTTGCGCCTTCACTTTGGGGGTTAACACTCGACTGCTGTGGTACATTTACCACCTTTTTCTAGATTGGATTGATGAAAAAAAAAAAAAGGAATTTAAGACATAGGCTAACACCGGAAATTGATAGCCTACTTTTTGACTTTCTTGGAAAATATACAGGTGCGTAATTTAAAAATAAATCATTTTAATGTGTTATGCACACAACGAAAACACAAGCATTGTCGAACATTAATCCACCTAGGCATGTACTGCACAAAAGGTACACTGTGTATAAAACATTATACACACCTGCTCTTTCCATGACATATACTGACCAGGTGAATCCAGGTGAAAGCTATGATCACTTATTGATGTCACTTGTTAAATCCACTTCAATCAGTGTAAATGAAGGGGAGGAGACAGGTTAAAGAAGGATTTTAAAGCCTTGAGACATGGATTGTGTATGTGTGCCATTCATAGAGTGAATGGGCAATACAAAATATTTAAGTGCCTTTGAACGGGGTATGGTAGTAGGTGCCAGGTGGACCGATTTGTGTCAAAAACTGCAACGTTTTTTCACGCTCATAAGTTTCTCGTGTGTATCAATGTAATGTAAATGTAAATGTAATGTAAATGTATCAAGAATGGTCGACTACCCGAAGGACATCCTGCCAACTTGACACAACTGTGGGACGCATTGGAGTCAACATGGGCCAGCATCCCTGTGGAACGCTTTCGACACCTTGTTCTGATGAATTGAGGCTGTTCTGAGGGCAAAGGGGGAGTACAGAGCCAAAACAACAAAATTGTCACTGTCCCAATACTTTTGGAACTCACTGTACAATATATGTCTGTGGCAATTTCTCCAACTGTTAACACAATTACAAGAATGGAGCCGGAGGAGATGGCTGACGTTTTACGGCCCCCTAACCAATTGTGCTACCATGTGTGTTTTTTCACGTTATTTGTAATTTATTCTGTACATAATGTTTCTGCCACCGTCTCTTATAACCAAAAAGAGCTTCTTGATATCAGGACAGCGATTACTCACCTCGTATTGGATGAAGATTTTTTCTTCAACGAGTCGGACGCAAAGTATATTCTACAGACACCCGACAAGGCCCAAATCCCCGTCATTCGCATTAGAAACAGACAGAGATATCATGGAAGTAGGTCGGGATGACTTGTAAGGATCCGTTGGTGAGCAAGTAATCTGCCTCTTCCATCAGTCCTATTAGCCAACGTACAATCATTGAAAAACAAAATGGCCGACCTAAGATCAAGAATATCCACCAACGGGACATTAAAAACTGTACTATCTTATGTTTCACCGAGTCGTGGTTGAATGATGACATGGATAACATACAGCTGTAGCTCAGCTGGTAGAGCACGGCGCTTGTAACGCCAGGGTAGTGGGTTCGATCCCCGGGACCACCCATACACAAAAATGTATGCACGCATGACTGTAAGTCGCTTTGGATAAAAGTGTCTGCTAAATGGCATATTATTATTATACGCTACATCGGCAGGATAGAACGGCTGACTCCGGTAAGACAAGGGGTGGCGGTCTGTGTATATTTGTAAACAACAGCTGGTGCATGAAATCTAATATTAAGGAAGTCTCAAGGTTTTGCTCGCCTGAGGTAGAGTATCTCATGATAAGCTGTAGATCATACTATTTACAGAGATAGTTTTCTTCTGTATTTTACGTAGCTGTCTATTTACCACCACAAACCGATGCTGACACTAAGATTGCACTCAATGAGCTGTATAAGGCCGTAAGCAAACAGGAAAACGCTCATCCAGAGGCAGCGCTCCTAGTGGCTGGGAACTTTAATGCAGAGAAACTTAAATCCGTTCTACCGAATTTCTACCAGCATGTTAAATGTGCAAACAGAGGGGGAAAAAAACTCTAGACCACCTTTACTCCACACACAGAGACGCAAACAAAGCTCTCCCTCGCCCTCCATTTGGCAAATCTGACCATAATTCTATCCTCCTGATTTCTGCTTATAAGCAAAAACTAAAGCAGGAAGCACCAGAGACTCAGTTAATAAGGAAGTGATCAGATGACGCAGATGCTAAGCTACAGGACTGTTTCGCTAGCACAGACTGGAATATGTTCCGGGAATCTTCCAATGGCATTGAGGAGTACACCACATCAGTCTCTGGCTTCATCAATAAGTGCATCGATGACGTCATCCCCACAGTGACCATACGTACATACCCCAACCAGAAGCCATGGATTAAAGGCAACATCCGCACTGAGCTAAAGGGTAGAGCTGCCACTTTCAAGGAGCGGGACTCTAACCCGGACTCTTATAATAAATCCCGCTATGCCCTCCGACGAACCATCAAACAGGCAAAGAATCAATACAGGACTAAGATTGAATCGTACTACACCTGCTCCGATGCTCATCGGATGTGGCAGGGCTGGCAAACTTTTACTGACTACAAAGGGAAGCACAGCCGCGAGCTGCCCAGTGACACGAGCCTACCAAATGAGCAAAATCACTTCTATGCTCGCTTCGAGGCAAGCAACACTGAAGCATGCATGAGAGCATTAACTGTTCCGGATGACTATCTGATCACACTCTCCATAGCCGATGTGAGTAAGACTTTTAAGCAGGTCACTAGAGATCCTGGTTCGAATCCAGGCTCTGTCGCAGCCAGCCGCGACCTGGAGACTCATGGGCGGCGCTGTATATATATATATTTTTTTATACTGGCCCCCAGTGGGAATCAAACCCACAACCCTGGCGTTGCAAACGCCATGCTCTATCAACTGAGCTACATCCCTGCCGGCCATTCCCTCCCCTACCCTGGACGACGCTGGGCCAATTGTGCGCCGCCCATGAGTCTCCCTGTCGCGGCCGGCTGCGACAGAGCCTGGATTCGAACCAGGATCTCTAGTGGCACAGTTAGCACTGCGATGCAGTGCCTTAGACCACTGCGCCACTCAGGAGACACTCGTTCCCTGCGGATGGTGGTCTCAGAGCTGCGTAGCTATATCACAATGGGACACCGGACTATCAGCGTCTGTGGATTATGATTTACGCTTTAGAAAAGAGAGTTCCAACATCTAGTTTTGAGTTTTCTGCTCCCCACTCAGACCACTCCCAGACAGTCCTAGCTAAATTCTTGCTTGAGAAAAAGTTATAGAATGGGATTAAGCCAGTAGCTCAGATGGAACTATGCAAGCAGTAGATACATATCCTTTAAATGTTGATATTTGGTTGCGTTGTCAACCAAACACAATTCAATATGACTTTTGTAATACAGTAAAAATAGCCTAAAGTTAAGGCTATCTTACAAACTAATGTATCATTCGACCTTAAAATGAGTAACACATCCATGGCCACATTCTGAGGTTACTGTAACTATAAATGTCTTCTTATGTAATCATAAAAAGTGTGCATGTTCAAGATTGCATGCATAGGTCTTCCCAGATCTGTGGAGATCTTCACAATTGCTGTAATAATTTGTGCAAATTCTCAAAATTCATAAATCACTTGCACAATGTACTTTTAATGTAATCTCAACTGCAATCCAGGTCATTTGGTTCTACTATTAGATGAAGCACAGTGATTAATCTGATATATAAATAAATACAATATCTGACATTGTATTCCCATTTGAACTTTGCTGTGCTTTTAATTGGCTGGAAGCGCAGTGATAGACATTTGGGTAAACCAAAAAACAGACATTGTTTTTCCATTGGAATTTGGGTATGCTTTTAGATGGTTGAAAGCATAGTGATAACACATTGGAAATTCAATTCTATTTGAGTGGGTGAATATTGGCTGTAATCTCACTGATCAACATCTCAACCAAATATTACTCAATTACCCACGTTGAAATGACGTGGTGTGCCCAGTGGGTTTGCTGTAATGTATCCAATGTTTTCCAAGTCACATGAGTCAGAGCAGAGATGTAAAGGCGAAATACGGACAAAGGGAGGTGAAGTAATGTTGTGTATCACAAAGTTAACTACTATTTAGTGTCTAATTATAACCAATGAAAATACCAATCGCAAATGCTCTATTTATTTGAAGAAATAAACAGTCCGTTTTTATTGCGGACCGCAAAATAATGTTTACGATCACACGGCGTGGCGGGCAACAATGTAGCCTTCTACTGCTGGGTCCTAATCAGGGGTCCATTTTAAGGTTTACTCTACGTAATGAGCCATGAGTTGAATAATAATAAATAAAGCTTTATGGCGCGTCCTTAATTTTGACAGATGACTGACCTTTGTTTAGCTGCTGCTAGCATCACTTGGCCCTAATGTAAACAGCTGACCGAGTAGCCGTGTGTGTGTTTGTGTCAGTTACCAATGTGAGGAATTGTAATAACATTTATGGGATTAATTTGGGGCTGGGTGGGGGGGACTAGTCACCTGATTTATTACAGGGGCTACAGGTTCTACCTAGTACAGCAGTTTTGGAAATTATGTTCTTGTTTTTGTCACTCCTTGTTGGAGGGCAGTCTGAGTAAACCACTGGTCGACACCGGACCCCCAACACCCCCACATCGACCCCCCACACCCCAGGACAGGTCCCGAGACCCCATTCACACTGGAGAAGGGGATCTGGAAAAACAGGAAGGTATGAATAGACTGAGTGACAAATGTCAAATGGGTCTGATCATGGCTAATTTCAAAGCTTTGACTTCTGAGAACTTACAGATTGCATGGATTTGAAAGCTATTATTCTGAATATGGTATCTTCATTCATGTGACATAACGTTTTGGTCAAAAATGACAGATTAAATACAATTCTAGTTTTCTTTCTTGACCCTGCTGTGAGATTGTTGGCAGCCACTGTGTTGGTTTTATAGCTCACAGTTCACATTTCTTAACCTCTCTCTCTCTCTCTCTCTCTCTCTCTCTCTCTCTCTCTCTCTCTCTCGTCCTCTCTCCATCTATTCTAAGGCCTCACCACCAACTGTAGCCTACTCCCCCTGCTGACTCATATACACACACTCCAGGACAATGTCACAGCTACACATACAGCTTAGCTGTTCATCCATTGACATACTTGACAGAAAGTTTTATAATGTTGCCGTTTCAACGTCAATTGCACCATTCCTGTTCATTTTGAATGCAAAATGTTTTATTAGTGAGTGACTTTTTACAAAAGGCATTTTACAAAAGGCTTGCAAGGTTTAAAAAATATAAACTTTTGATATGACATTTTCAAAACTTCATTAAATTGACAAAAATTAAATGTTGTTTTGGTTCATGGTAGAAATGAGTCCTAGAGACAAACATTCTAACAAGAGTTGTGGACTCGAGTCACATGACTTGGACTCGAGTCTGACACAAGTCACAAATTTGATGACTTGAGACTCGACTTGATATAAAATAAAATAACCTGAGACTTGACTTGGAATGGAGCCTCAAGACTCGGGACTTGAGACTGATGACTTGAAATGATCTGGCCAGGTTTTGTAACATTTTGTCACTTATTTTGTGGCACTGAGTCTCCGTGCATAACTCTCCACGCAGGCAGAGACAGTAGATGGGTCATGTCTAGATGGCATACAGCTTTCGTCAAATTGACGTCAAAAGTAAAAATAAAATTGCATTTTAGCTAACCCTAACCCTTTTCCTAACCTTAACCTAATTATCCTACCCTGCTGCGTAAGTTCTAAACCTGCTACGAAAAGTCAATTTTAACAAAAACTGTATCCCTTATAGACAAAACCCAGTAACGCAGCATCGCCCTTGCAAAAACAATGAAGTGCAACAGATTGGGAAGATCTAAGCTGCCATACTAAATAAATATGTTGCTCCCCCAAAAAATTGATGATCAATAATATTAAGGTCTTTATTCAATCTGTATCGCGTTACAGGTTTCTGCACTAGAAATGTAAAGGTAATTTCAGATTGAGCCGACATATACAGCGTATACAGTGAATACAGTCTTTGCTAATGCGGAATAGAGTCCTAGTTCTTTACTTTGCAAGTTCACCAGAAATGGGGCATCAAGCAACAATTATGCGGAACGTGGAACGAGGGAGAGCTCGGTTTGTTGTTTTGGAAAGTTTGTTGTATTGGAAAGCTTTGAAAGTCTATTGAAAAAGTTTGGTTACTATCTAGCTTCTTTTTGAGTTTGTATCCCGCGACGCGATTGGCATCAGTTGCTGGGACCGCTACTACCTGTCCAGTGATCCTGCCGACCAAGGCCGGGTCTGAGGAGCTGCTTGGCATAGCAGCTAGCCTAGTTGGGTTTTCTTGAGGGCTTGAACGCAGCCCGTGATGCGGTTAGCCATTGTGGCTGGGACCGTGGATTGTCCTGGGCTTGTGGCTGTCTAGATCCCTTCTGTTTGTTGTTGTTGTTTCCAATCTTCCCTGCGACCTCCCCTGTCTGGAACTGCAAGGAGTAACAGCGTAACCTACGTTGCTACAATGACAAAGACCAAAGCCGGCGGGAGTCCTGTTGAGGACAGTGGTGTCTCTCTATCACAGGTGAAGGATATTTTAAACGAACAAAAAGAGTTCTACAAGCAGTTGTTACAACAACAAGAAAATAGCTTCAAGAGTTGTGTCCAAATACTGGTGGAGTCAACTAATAAAAGAATAGAAGACCTGACCAGAGGTCCAGGACCTGAAGAACAGTTTGCAGTTCTCCCAGGGTCAGCTCAATGAGTTTAAACAGGAGAATGGCAAGATGACAGCAATCTGTAAGTCATTGAGAGAGGACATCAGTTATGTATGTGAATCCATGATAACAATGACAGGGAAATCAGATTATCTCGAGGGACAATCAAGGCGGAAAAACATGGTTGTGGACGGGGTTGCAGAATCTCCACATCAGGACTGGAAAACCCACCACCGGCCCAGGTGACAGGCCCAGGCCAAGTTTCTGAGGTTCAAGGACAAGGCAGTCCCTCCACATTCTTTTGTGAATTCATGCGGCCAAAAATGCTAGATTTTGCGGCAGCTTTTCTGAAATTCTGCGATACATTTTGATATGTTTGTTTTCACATTAATTTCATATAAAGCAATAAAAAGTCCTATGTGCTTAGTTTTAGGATGATTTTAAGCAGAATACATAATGCAAAAACAATTAGAAACATTTAAAGTGCTCAATTTTGTTTATTTTCCTGAACAAACAGCTCTTTTTCTGAACAAAAAAGGGGTGGAAGCTAGCTCAGAGTTCCAACATAAAGAAAATAATGCCCCCATAATCTGTAGGTACTAAAAAAAGATTAAACTAGGACAAAAGAAACACCTGGGGTTCAATCTGGAAATTAAGACATATTATATCTCAAGTTCATCTTCCATGAAAACAATTAGAGACAAAGTGCTCTTTTGGGCTGTTTCTTTTTTTAAAACTTCAGCTCTTTTTCTGAACATAACGAGAGCTGGGGGATGACCAAGGGCCTAGCTCATTGTCAAGTTGCGTCAATTCAAATCTGGTATAGGAACAAAAAGAGGTCAATACACGTCTTCTAAAATAGACTAGTATTTTAATTAATGCAAACACTTGAATGGTATATATGATGTTCGTTTATACGGGCCCACTGAAAAACCACGCAGGGCAGTCAGAGAACTAACTGTCCCAACCCAAAATTATTATTTTAATACTCTGACAGAGATAGTTCCTGCTCCAAGCAGGCCTATCAGAGTAGAGACTGAGCGTGGTTTAGACTTACTCAGCCTATCGTTGGCGCACAGGCTGGTCCCAGCCCCTTGGCGCTTCACTGTTGCCAGGCATTAGCTGTTATCTTCACAACTTGTCTCGAGTCAGCAACCCCAGACACAGTTCTCTTCTTCATGTTGCAGTACTTTGTCCTTGAGCGGTTTAACAAAGAGGTAGTGTGTGTGTATGTGGTCACAAGTCTGTCTCAGCCTACCCCCTAACTGTTCCTCACATTAATCACAGCTTGTTATGTTAAACAATCTATATCAGAACAGCACAAACCTATTATGTTTAATCATTAATGTATTCTTTCTAAGCTAGGCATCACAACTAGTTGTAAGAAAATAGATCCCCACATCATCTAGGCCTATATCTCAATGTAATCATCCCTATCCTCCTCCATATCAATTGCTCCACTGTGGAGTCGTTGGTTTTGGTACATGAAGACCAAGGCTCGTAGGTTGTTGTTAGAGGTTGATTGCCTACAGCTGGACAACACAAGCATGTAGGTACTGTTGCTTCGCTCAGCATCAGCTGAGTTTGAGACTGCATCTTTGTAGCGTTTGGCCAGGGTGCTCAGCACAGGAAGTCTCTCTTGAAGTCCATCCCAGAAGATATCCAAATCCACAACTCCACTCACTGTGGCTCTCAGTGCTGCTTGTCCTACATTGGTCAAGTAGGCATCCAGTTCATATCTCGGTACCTTACTGAAGTCTGGAATAGCCTTGTAGCTGGACACTGTCATCCATAAACGCAATGTGACGTGGATCGATCACTCTAACTTCTTGGAGGAACTCCATGGCAGGCTGTCCATCAGAAATGTGCTTTGTACGTTTTTCCTCTGCATTGCTGTATGCCTTTTCAACAGTGCTCAAGATGTTTGTTTTCACAGCAAAGGGCAAGTCGTCAACTGCGTCAAAGTAGTGTGAACAAGCCTCATACTGTAGTTCTTTGTTGGCTGCAATGTTCATCTGCAAGTCCTCTAAATAGTGAAAGATCTTTGTTGTCACGGGGCGTCTGCTCTGGAAGATTTCGAGAAGCTGCAGGATGACTTTGCACTTGTCTGCCATGATGTTCAGCTGAATCTACAGCGACTGAACCAGCTCTTGGTCTTGTAGCATCTCATGGAGTTTCTCTACATACTGTGGTGCACTTCGGCCACACACTTGTGAATGACAATGAATAAAAAAGAGGAACATAAGAAATTACTTATCTTCACTGTGAAATGCCATCACGGCTTACAAAAAATGCATAATTACAATGATATAAATGACAATGACTTAAGCAATTTTAGAATGCATGTAGATTTAAATCATACCTGTATTTCCATCTCTATGAACCCCTTGTGGAGGCCAAACTGCTCTGAGTGGTACTGCACTGCTGAGAACCATGAGTGCCAGCGTGTTGCACATGGATTGAGAGCCATAGTTGCTCTCTTCCATCCTCTCTCTCTCCCGCTACTCTCTCCTCTTCCATCCTATCATCTATTCCCTCTGCTCAATCCTTCTCCCTCCAATCTCCTGATTCTGCCTCCTCAACCCTCCTCTCCTCCCTTTCTGCATCCTTTGACTCTCTATGTCCCCTATCCTCCCGGCCGGCTCGGTCCTCCCCTCCAGCTCCGTGGCTTGATGACTCATTGCGAGCTCAAAGAACAGAGCTCCGGGCAGCTGAGCGGAAATGGAAGAAAACTATACTCCCTGCGGACCTGGCATCTTTTCACTCCCTCCTCTCTACATTTTCTTCATCTGTTTCTGCTGCTAAGGCCACTTTCTACCACTCTAAATTCCAAGCATCTGCCTCTAACCCTAGGAAGCTCTTTGCCACATTCTCCTCCCTGCTGACTGGTCATTCAACTGAGACTGCTCTTCTCTGTGTCACGGAGGCTCTCCGCACTGCTAAAGCTAACTCTCTCTCCTCTGCTCTTGTCCTTCTAGACCTGTCTGCTGCCTTTGATACTGTGAACCATCAGATCCTCCTCTCCACCCTCTCCGAGCTGGGCATCTCCGGCGCGGCTCACTCTTGGATTGCGTCCTACCTGACCGGTCGCTCCTACCAAGTGGCGTGGCGAGAAGCTGTCTCCGCACCACGTGCTCTCACCACTGGTGTCTCCCAGGGCTCAGTTCTAGGCCCTCTCCTATTCTCGCTATACACCAAGTCACTTGGCTCTGTCATATCCTCACATGGCCTCTCCTATCATTGCTACGCTGACGATACACAACTTATCTTCTCCTTTCCCCCTTCTGATAACCAGGTGGCAAATCGCATCTCTGCATGTCTGGCAGACATATCAGTATGGATGACGGATCATCACCTCAAGCTGAACCTTGGCAAGACGGAGCTGCTCTTCCTCCCGGGGAAGGACTGCCCGTTCCATGATCTCGCCATCACGGTTGACAACTCCGTTGTGTCCTCCTCCCAGAGTGCGAAGAGCCTTGGCGTGACCCTGGACAACACCCTGTCGTTCTCCGCTAACATCAAGGCGGTGACCCGATCCTGTAGGTTCATGCTCTACAACATTCGGAGAGTACGACCCGGCCTGACACAGGTCCTAATCCAGGCACTTGTCATCTCCCGTCTGGATTACTGCAACTCGCTGTTGGCTGGGCTCCCTGCCTGTGCCATTAAACCCCTACAACTCATCCAGAATGCCGCAGCCCGTCTGGTGTTCAACCTTCCCAAGTTCTTTCACGTCACCCCGCTCCTCCGCACACTCCACTGGCTTCCAGTTGAAGCTCGCATCTGTTACAAGACCATGGTGCTTGCCTATGGAGCTGTGAGGGGAACGGCACCTCCGTACCTTCAGGCTCTGATCAGTCCCTACACCCAAACGAGGGCATTGCGTTCATCCACCTCTGGCCTGCTGGCTCCCCTTCCTCTGCGGAAGCATAGTTCCCGCTCAGCCCAGTCAAAACTGTTCGCTGCTCTGGCACCCCAATGGTGGAACAAGCTCCCTCACGACGCCAGGACAGCGGAGTCACTCACCACCTTCCGGAGACATTTGAAACCCCACCTCTTTAAGGAATACCTGGGATAGGATAAAGTAATCCTTCCACCCCCCCCCAAAAAAAAAAAAAATGTTTAAGAAAAATTGGTAAAGTGGTTATGCCACTGGCTATAAGGTGAATGCACCAATTTGTAAGTCGCTCTGGATAAGAGCGTCTGCTAAATGACGTAAATGTAAATGTAAATGTAATCTTCTTTTGCGTGCCCCTGCCTGGTAAAACATCTGCGAAAAATTTAGCATGAATGCGTTCAGCTGATCAAAAGGTTTGCGGAAAGCACTCCCTATCAGATTCATGATGTGAGCCATGCATAATAATAATAATAATATGCCGATCGAACCCACTACCTTGGCGTTACAAGCGCCGTGCTCTACCAGCTGAGCTACAGGGGAGTTGGGGAACAATGACTGAAGTTTAGCTTTGTAGGCTTTATTCATGTACGCAGCATTGTCTGTGTCAAAGACAATGACATCATCATTGGAGATATTGTAGTCTTGTAGACATTTCACCACCGCCATAGAAACTGTTGAATGGTTGCACTGCTCCAGAAACACTGTCTCTGCGAGGTAGGCAATAATTCTCCCCGAGGTATCCTTTTCAAGTGGTGCGATGAGGATGTTTAGTACACATCTACCTTCATTTCTGGAGTTTCATCAAAGATGACTGCCACTGGTTTCCCTGCAAGATGCTGCTTGAGTAGACATCTCCCAAATACTTTTCCTGTAGCTGGTGGTCTCCAGGGATGGCACCTACATTGATGACTTTCTCCTTCAGAAACTGCCTCGTTGAGGGTTGATCACTTTTGGAAAGGGGCATGCTGACTGCTGTGCAAGTGCGTACCCAATCTTCACAAATCTGAAAAATAACAATTGCACCAATTAATTAGATAAAATAAATATTTGTTAATCCACTCACACATTCACTCACTCACACACACCTCTCCTCTCCATCAGGCTTGGGGCTTGCTATCAACACGAGATGCACCTCCCATTCCCACTCTCTCTCTCTCTCTCCAAAAAAAACATATAGATTCAAAGCTGATCAATCGCTTTCAATTTGAGGATCGATATTTATTTTGCATAAGTTGTCTACTTTTTTTTCTGAAAGGATCATAAGGGAGAAAAAGAACAGAAAACGTAAAGACAGAGTATTGTGGTTGATATGTACTTTTAAAACAGTATTACCATTTCTAAAAAATCTAGAAAGATTGTGCTTTCGAGATCCGTATGAAGTTTTACAGAGTTTAAAATGGCAAAGCTGACGAATTGCACTCAGTGCTTTGAGCAGCGCTCTCCATAGACAGACTGGGGAGAGCAGAGTGCCGACCACCCTACTAAAGCCAAGGTTAGCGGAGTAAAAGTTTGAGTAAAACCACTCACCTTGATTCTTTCAGCGCTTGCCACAGTCTTCCCTGCTACCACTTCAGTCATGGTGATCTGCTGCTGCTCTGGGAACTGTTCTGACAATGTCATATGCTTTGCTGATTCGAAGTGACTGTTGATTGTCGACTTTCTCTTGTGTTCCAGCACAACTTTGCATGGAGCGCAAAACAATTTCCTCCCCCTTTCATGTAAAACATTTGGAAATTGTTTTGCACGGTCTTTAGCTACTATTTTTGTTGGCAAATGAGATTGATTTCTGTTCATTGTATTGCCTGTCAGCCATCAATAATCAGCCATCATCTTCACACGTGAATACGCTGACAGGCCAGGGGGAAAAAACGTTGTTGACGTGTGGTTGGATTGGGCCATTTTCCACAGTAACAGTGCAGTAATTGGTCAAAATTACAAACCCGCTTTTGATTGGACACTTTTATGCACTAAAAGTGCGGGGATTGGTCAAAATTGCCAGCTCTCGCATAATATGCACTGATTGGTTGATTTTGCATTGAACTATGCGATCACAGAATCGCGGATTCCTGGAGGGATGACAAGGTAGCTGTTCTGGAAAGAGCCAAGAACTTGAGAGGAACATATATCTTCCTTAACAAGGATTATCCTAAAGCTGTGCGCCAGAAGAGGAAAGAATTTATCCCAACCATGAAAGCTGCCAGAGCACGTGGGGACATTGCTTACATCCGATTTGACAGGCTCATTGTCCACCCTCCCTATCAAAAGCCTGGAAGGGATGAGAGAGCCAAGCCTATGGGTTCGTAGCTTCAACCCCACAGCACACACACACACTTATACACACCAACTGATTAATGGACTGCTGAATGTACTGTATATTTTTTTCTCTTGCTTTGTTTGCTACCCAGGAAAGGGCTGAAAATAGCCCATATTAATATATGTAGCCTTAGAAATAAGCTTAATGAAATCAATAACTTGCTGATATCAGATAACATTAATATATTAGCCATTTCTGAGACTCACTTAAATAATGAATTTGATGATACAGCAGTAGCAATACAAGGATATAACATCTATAGAAGAGACAGGACTGCTTATGGGGGAGGTGTTGCTGTATATATATATATATATATATATATATACAGTCATGGCCAAAATTGTTGGCACCCCTGAAATTTTTCCAGAAAATGAAGTATTTCTCACAGAAAAGTATTGAAATTACACATGTTTTGCTATGCACATGTTTATTTCCTTTGTGTGTATTGGAATAACACAAAAAAACAGGAAAAAAGCAAATTTGACATAATTTCACACAAAACTCAAAAAATGGGCCGGACAAAATGATTGGCACCCTTAACTTAATATTTAGTTGCACACCCTTTGGAAAAAATAACTGAAATCAGTCGCTTCCTATAACCATCAATAAGCTTCTTACACCTCTCACCCGGAATTTTGGACCACTCTTCTTTTGCAAACTGCTCCAGGTCTCTCATATTGGATGGGTGCCTTTTCCCAACAGCAATTTTAAGATCTCTCCACAGGTGTTCAATGGGATTAAGATCTGGACTCATTGCTGGCCACTTCAGAACTCTCCAGCGCTTTGTTGCCATCCATTTCTGGGTGCTTTTTGAAGTATGTTTGGGGTCATTGTCCTGCTGGAAGACCCATGATCTCGGACGCAAACCCAGCTTTCTGACACTGGGCCCTACATTGCGACCCAAAATCCTTTGGTAATCCTCAGATTTCATGATGCCTTGCACACAGTCAAGGCACCCAGTGCCAGAGGCAGCAAAACAACCCCAAAACATCTTTGAACCTCCACCATATTTGACTGTAGGTACTGTGTTCTTTTCTTTGAAGGCTTCATTACATTTTCGGTAAACAGTAGAACGAAAAAAAAAAAAAAAAAGCTCTATCTTGGTCTCATCTGTCCATAAGACGTTCTCCCAGAAGGAATTTGGCTTACTCATGTACATTTTGGCAAACTGTAGTCTTGCTTTTTTATGTCTCTGTGTCAGCAGTGGGGTCCTCCTGGGTCTCCTGCCATAGCGTTTCATTTCATTCAAATTTCGACGTATAGTTCGCGCTGACACTGATGCACCCTGAGCCTGCAGGACAGCTTGAATTTCTTTGGAACTTGTTTGGGGCTGCTTATCCACCATCCGGACTATCCTGCGTTGCAACCTTTCATCAATTTTTCTCTTCCGTCCACGTCCAGGGAGATTAGCTACAGTGCCATGGGTTGCAAACTTCTTGATCATGTTGCGCACTGTGGACAAAGGAACATCTAGATCTCTGGAGATGGACTTGTAACCTTGAGATTGTTGATATTTTTCCACAATTTTGGTTCTCAAGTCCTCAGACAGTTCTCTTTTCCTCTTTCTGTTCTCCATGCTTAGTGTGGCACACACAGAAACACAATGCAAAGACTGAGTCAACTTCTCTCCTTTTTATCTGCTTTCAGGTGTGATTTTTAGATTGCCCACACCTGTTACTTGCCCCAGGTGAGTTTAAAGGAGCATCACATGCTTGGAACAAACTTATTTATCCACAATTTTGAAAGGGTGCCAATAACTTTGTCCGGCCCATTTTTTTAGTTTTGTGTGAAATTATGTCAAATTTGCTTTTTTCCTTTTTTTTTTGTGTTATTCCAATACACACAAAGGAAATAAACATGTGCATAGCAAAACATGTGTAATTTCAATACTTTTCTGTGAGAAATACTTCATTTTCTGGAAAAATTTCAGGGGTGCCAACAATTTTGGCCATGACTGTATATATATATATATATATATATATATTCAGAGCCATATCCCTGTAATGCTTAGAGAAGATCATATGTCAAGTGTTATTGAAGTGTTGTGGTTGCAGGTTCACCTGGCACATCTAAAGCCTTTTCTTTTTGGGTGTTGCTATAGGCCACCAAGTGCTAGCAGTCAGTATCTAAATAATATGTCTGAAATGCTTGATAGTGTATGTGATGTAAATAGATAGGGACCTGGTTTTCATCAAGCTGTCCACTCAAGAGGACAATTCTCACTGTAACCAGTGCCTGTAATCTGGTTCAGGTTATTACTCAACCTACCAGGGTGTTTACAAACACTACAGGAACAAGATCATCCACATGTATTGATCACATTTTTACTAATACTGTAGAACTTGATACTAACGCTGTATCCGTACCCATTGGATGCAGTGATCACAATATACAGTGGGGAAAAAAAGTATTTAGTCAGCCACCAATTGTGCAAGTTCTCCCACTTAAAAAGATGAGAGAGGCCTGTAATTTTAATTATAGGTACACGTCAACTATGACAGACAAATTGAGAATTTTTTTCCCAGAAAATCACATTGTAGGATTTTTAATGAATTTATTTGCAAATTATGGTGGAAAATAAGTATTTGGTCACCTACAAACAAGCAAGATTTCTGGCTCTCACAGACCTGTAACTTCTTCTTTAAGAGGCTCCTCTGTCCTCCACTCGTTACCTGTATTAATGGCACCTGTTTGAACTTGTTATCAGTATAAAAGACACCTGTCCACAACCTCAAACAGTCACACTCCAAACTCCACTATGGCCAAGACCAAAGAGCTGTCAAAGGACACCAGAAACTAAATTGTAGACCTGCACCAGGCTGGGAAGACTGAATCTGCAATAGGTAAGCAGCTTGGTTTGAAGAAATCAACTGTGGGAGCAATTATTAGGAAATGGAAGACATACAAGACCACTGATAATCTCCCTCGATCTGGGGCTCCACGCAAGATCTCACCCAGTGGGGTCAAAATTATCACAAGAACGGTGAGCAGAAATCCCAGAACCACACGGGGGGACCTAGTGAATGACCTGCAGAGAGCTGGGACCAAAGTAACAAAGCCTACCATCAGAAACACACTACGCCGCCAGGGACTCAAATCCTGCAGTGCCAGACGTGTCCCCCTGCTTAAGCCAGTACATGTCCAGGCCCATCTAAAGTTTGCTAGAGTGCATTTGGATGATCCAGAAGAGAATTGGGAGAATGTCATATGGTCAGATGAAACCAAAATTTAACTTTTTGGTAAAAACTCAACTCGTCGTGTTTGGAGGCCAAAGAATGCTGAGTTGCATCCAAAGAACACCATACCTGCTGTGAAGCATGGGGGTGGAAACATCATGCTTTGGGGCTGTTTTTCTGCAAAGGGACCAGGACGACTGATCCGTGAAAAGGAAAGAATGAATGGGGCCATGTATCGTGAGATTTTTAGTGAAAACCTCCTTCCATCAGCAAGGGCATTGAAGATTAAACGTGGCTGGGTCTTTCAGCATGACAATGATCCCAAACACACCGCCCGGGCAACGAAGGAGTGGCTTCGTAAGAAGCATTTCAAGGTCCTGGAGTGGCCTAGCCAGTCTCCAGATCTCAACCCCATAGAAAATCTTTGGAGGGAGTTGAAAGTCCGTGTTGCCCAGCGAAAGCCCCAAAACATCACTGCTCTAGAGGAGATCTGCATGGAGGAATGGGCCAAAATACCAGCAACAGTGTGTGAAAACCGTGTGAAGACTTACAGAAAACGTTTGACCTGTGTCATTGCCAACAAAGGGTATATAACAAAGTATTGAGAAACTTTTGTTATTGACCAAATACTTATTTTCCACCATAATTTGCAAATAAATTCATAAAAAATCCTACAATGTGATTTTCTGGAAAAAAAATTCTCATTTTGTCTGTTATAGTTGACGTGTACCTATGATAAAAATTACAGGCCTCTCTCATCTTTTTAAGTGGGAGAACTTGCACAATTGGTGGCTGACTAAATACTTTTTTTCCCCACTGTAGTGGCTATATTGTTCCAAAGTTCATAAGCTTGGCCTAAAATGTATTAGAGATCATACAACATATTTTGCTGTGACTCTTATGTGGATGATGTTAAAAATATTTGTTGGTCTGATGTGATTAATAAGGAGCATTCAGACGCTGCACTTGATGAATTTATTAAATTGCTTCTTCCAGTTATTAATAAACATGCACCTGTTAAGAAACTGACTTTTAGAACAGTTAAGGCTCCATGGAATGATGAGGATTTGAACAACTGTATGGTTGAAAGAGATGGAGTAAAAGGAGTGGCTAATAAGTCTGGCTGCATATCTGATTGGCTGATTTACTGCAAATTGAGAAATTATGTGACTAAACTCTACAAAAAGAAGAAGAAACTGTATTATGATCAATGATATAAAAACTTTGGAGTACTTTAAATGAAATGATGGTCAGAAAGACAAATTCAACTCCATCTTTCATCGAATCAGATGGCTTATTCATCACAAAACCATTTGATGTTGCCAATTATTTTAATGATTGGCAAAGTGGGCGAACAGTGAGCCTTCGTGCTCATGCATAAAAAACAAATAATTAAAGAAAAGCATTGTAAGTTTGAATTTTGTAAAGTTAGTGTGGGAGAGGTGGATAAAAAAAAATCTCTCAATAATTACAAACCTCCTGGCATTGACAACTTACATGGAAAGCTACTGAGGATGGTAGATGACTCTATAGCCAATCCTATCTGTAATATCTTTCATCTGAGCCTAGAAGAGTCTTTGTCCTCAGGCCCGGAGGGAAGCCAAAGTTATTCCGCTTCCCAAAAGTGGGAAAGCGGCCTTTACTGGTTGTAACAGCAGACCTATCAGCTTGCTGCCAGCTCTTAGCAAACTGTTTGAAAAAGTTGTGTTTGACCAAATACAAGGCTATTTCTCTGTAAACAAATTAACAACAGACTTCCAGCATGCTTATAGAGAAGGGCACTCAACATGTACTGCACTGACACAAATGACTGCTGATTGGTTGAAATAAATTGATTATAAGAAGATTGTGGGAGCTGTACTGTTAGATTTCAAAGCAGCCTTTGATATTATTGACCATAACCTGTTGTTGAGATACTTATGTGTTATGGCTTTTCAACCTCTGCCATATCGTGGATACAGGGCTATCTAAATCAAATCAAATTTTATTTGTCACATACACGTGTTTAGCAGATGTTATAGCGGGTGTAGCGAAATAATTTTTGCCTCTAGCTCCGACAGTGCAGTAATATCTAACAAGTAATATCTAACAATTTCACAACATATACCTAAAAAACACAAAACTAGTAAGGAATGGGATTTAAGAATATATACATATATGGACAAGCAATGACAGAGCGGCATGGACTAAGATACAGTAGAATATTATAGAATAGAATGCGCTATATACAGTGAGGAAAAAAAGTATTTGATCCCCTGCAGATTTTGTACGTTTGCCCACTGACAAAGACATGTGTCACGTTCGTTTACAGACTGGTCGGAGCAAGGCGCAGCGTGTTATACGTGCATGTTTATTTAAATGAATAAACAACCGACAAACCAACGAACCGTGAAGTCCAAGGCAACACAACACAACATACCTTAACCGGAACAAGATCCCACAACCCACTAGTGCCAATCGGCTGCCTAAGTATGGTCCCCAATCAGAGACTACTTGCGACAGCTGCCTCTGATTGGGAACCACACCGGCCAACATAGATCTAGACATACTAGATAATACATAGATCTATACCACATAGAAAATCACACCCTGACTCAACAAATAAGAGTCCCCAGAGTCAGGGCGTGACAGTACCCCCCCCCCCCAAAGGTGCGGACTCCGACCGCACAACCTTTACTTAACAGGGTAGGGGCCGGGTGGGCATTCCGCCTCGGAGGCGGATCCGGCTCCGGGCGTGAAAACCACCTATTCTCCGCCTCCCTGTTGCGCCCCTGGTCTGGTCTGGACCTCGGCGCGCTGCTTCCCCTCTCCTTCCTCCCACTATACTCCAAGCCCTGTCTGGACCCTGGTGTGGGAGACCCCAACCTGGAGAGGGGCTGACGTCTGGGTCTGGACTGGAACCGCTGACTGGAGCTGGACCCGACGACGGTGGAGCGAACTGCTCTGGCTCCGGAGTGGAGCCGCTGACCGGAGCTGGATCAGGCACCGGTGGAGCGGACTGCTCTGCCTCCGGAGTGGAGCCGCTGACCGGAGCTGGACTGGACCCCGGTGGAGCGGATTGCTCTGGCTCCGGAGTGGAGCAGCTGACCGGTGCCGGACCAGGCACCGGTGGAACAGGCACGGGCCGTGCCGGACTGGACACGCGCACCACTGGTCTGGTGCGAGGAGCAGGCACGGGCCGGACTGGACTAGGAACACGCACCACTGGCTTGGTGCGAGGGGCAGGAACAGGCCGGGCCGGACTGGCGACGCGCACTACTGGCTTGGTGCGAGGGGCAAGAACAGGCCGGGCCGGACTGGCGACGCGCACGACTGGCTTGGTGCGAGGGGCAGGAACGGGCCGGGCCGGGCTGGCGACACGCACGACTGGCTTGGTGCGAGGAGCAGGAACGGGCCGGGCCGGGCTGGCGACGCGCACCACTGGCTTGGTGCGAGGAGCAGGAACGGGCCGGACCAGACTGCGAAGGCGGACTGGAGGTCTGGAGCGGAGAGCTGGCACAACCCGTCCTGGCTGGCTGCCCACTTTTGCACTACACGTGCGGGGCGCTGGCACTGGACGCACTGTGCTGTGCACGCGCACTGGCGATACAGCTCGTAGAACTGGCGCAGGATATGCGGGACCGAGGAGGCGTACTGGAGACCAGGAGCGTTGAGCCGGCACACCCCGTCCTGGCTGGATGCCCATCTTCGCACGGCACGTGCGTGGTGCAAGCACAGGACGTACAGGACTGTGCCGGTGCACTGGCGACACAGTATGTAGCTCCGCATAACACGGAGCTTGCCCAGTCATACGCCTTCTCGCGTGAGTACGGGGAGTTGGCTCTGCTCTAACACTAGGCTCCGCCAACCACCCTTTTAGCCCCCCCCAAAAAAAAATATTGGGGCTGTCTATCGGGCTTCTTCCTCGACCGGCTTCCTCTGTGTTGCCGTTGCTCATCTCCTGCCTGGGCATCTACCTTCGCCCATGGCCCTTTCCCCGCAAATATCTCCTCCCACGACCACAACTTGCCCACCTGTGACATGGCTACTCTCTCCGCCTGGGCACGCTGCTTGGTCCTCGTTTGGTGGGATCTTTTGTCACGTTCGTTTACAGACTGGTCGGAGCAAGGCGCAGCGTGATATACGTACATGTTTATTTAAATGAATAAACAACCGACAAACTAACGAACCGTGAAGTCCAAGGCAGCACAACATACCTTAACCGGAACAAGATCCCACAACCCACTAGTGCCAATCGGCTGCCTAAGTATTGTCCCCAATCAGAGACAACGAACGACAGCCGCCTCTGATTGGGAACCACACCGGCCAACATAGATCTAGACATACTAGATAATACATAGATCTATACCACATAGAAAATCACACCCTGACTCAACAAATAAGAGTCCCCAGAGTCAGGGCGTGACACATGATCAGTCTATAATTTTAATGGTAGGTTTATTTTAACAGTGAGAGACAGAATAACAACAAATGAATCCAGAAAAACGCAGGTCAAAAATGTTATACATTGATTTGCATTTTAGTGAGGGAAAAAAGTATTTGACCCCGCTGCAAAACATGACTTAGTACTTGGTGTCAAAACACTTGTTGGCAATCAAAGAGGTCAGACGTTTCTTGTAGTTTTGCACACATCTCAGGAGGGATTTTGTCCCACTCCTCTTTGCAGATCTTCTCCAAGTCATTAAGGTTTCGAGCCTGACATTTGGCAACTCGGGATTAAGGTCTGGAGACTGGCTAGGCCACTCCAGGACCTTAATGTGCCTCTTCTTGAGCCACTCCTTTGTTGCCTTGGCCGTGTGTTTTGGGTCATTGTCATGCTGGACTACCCATCCACGACCCATTTTCAATGCCCTGGCTGAGGGAAGGAGGTTCTCACCCAAGATTTGACGGTATATGGCCCTGTCCATTGTCCCTTTGATGCGGTGAAGTTGTCCTGTCCCCTTAGCAGAAAAACACCCCTAAAGCATAATGTTTCCACCTCCATGTTTGACGGTGGGGATGGTGTTCTTGGGGTCATAGGCAGCATTCCTCCTCCTCCAAACACGGCGAGTTGAGTTGATGCCAAAGAGCTCCATTTTGGTCTCATCTGACCACAACACTTTCACCCAGTTCTCCTCTGAATCATTCAGATGTTCATTGCAAACTTCAGACGGACCTGTATATGTGCTTTCTTGAGCAGGGGGACCTTGTGGGCGCTGCAGGATTTCAGTCCTTCATGGCGTAGTGTGTTACCAATTGTTTTGTTGGTGACTATGGTCCCAGCTACCTTGAGATCATTGACAAGATCCTCCCGTGTAGTTCTGGGCTGATTCCTCACCATTCTCATGATCATTGCAACTCCACGAGGTGAGATCTTGCATGGAGCCCCAGGCCGAGGGAGATTGACAGTTCTTTTGTGTTTCTTCCATTTGCGAATAATCCCGCCAACTGTTGTCACCTTCTCACCAAGCTGCTTGGCGATGGTCTTGTAGCCCATTCCAGCCTTGTGTAGGTCTACAATCTTGTCCCTGACATCCTTGGAGAGCTCTTTGATCTTGGCCATGGTGGAGAGTTTGGAATCTGATTGATTGATTGCTTCTGTGGACAGATGTCTTTTATACAGGTAACAAACTGAGATTAGGAGCACTCCCTTTAAAAGTGTGCTCCTAATCTCAGCTCGTTACCTGTATAAAAGACACCTGGGAGCCAGAAATCTTTCTGATTGAGAGGGGGTCAAATACTTATTTCCCTCATTAAAATGCAAATCAATTTATAACATTTTTGACATGCGTTTTTCTGGATTTTTTTGTTGTTATTCTGTCTCTCACTGTTCAAATAAACCTACCATTAAAATTATAGACTGATAATTTCTTTGTCAGTGGGCAAACGTACAAAATCAGCAGGGGATCAAATACTTATTTCCCTCATTGTAAATGTACCTAAGTAGGTAGGCAGTCAGTATCTAGCTACATCAATGTCTATCAGGCATGCTAAGGCAAATACTTTTATAGTAAAACCAGCTTATCAGTTTGAGATTTACAACAGTAAATTGTACAGTGGTATGTATTCATGGATGCCAAGGGAAGCCAGGCTTGACCATGAAAAAAGAAAAAAACAATAACAATAAAATAATGTACTGTATCTTTCGTCTCTCTGTGTTTTCAAAATGTTCCTTCAATTCGCAAGAGGCTGAATGTATCTCACCAGAGAAAGCATCAGAGTGAGTGAAACAGCGCCCCTCTGTCTCTGTTTGTGTGCCATCAATCTGATACGGTGCCTGGATTAGGACCTGTGCCGCTTCCTGTGTAAGGCAGGGTCGTACTCTCCGAATGTTGTAGAGCATGAACCTACAGGATCGGGTCACCGCCTTGATGTTAGCGGAGAACAACAGGGTGTTGTCCAGGGTCACGCCAAGGCTCTTCGCACTCTGGGAGGAGGACACAACGGAGTTGTCAACCGTGATGGCGAGATCATGGAACGGGCAGTCCTTCCCCGGGAGGAAGAGCAGCTCCGTCTTGCCAGGGTTCAGCTTGAGGTGGTGATCCGTCATCCATACTGATATGTCTGCCAGACATGCAGAGATGCGATTCGCCACCTGGTTATCAGAAGGGGGAAAGGAGAAGATTAGTTGTGTGTCGTCTGCATAGCAATGATAGGAGAGGCCATGTGAGGATATGACAGAGCCAAGTGACTTGGTGTATAGGGAGAATAGGAGAGGGCCTAGAACTGAGCCCTGGGGTACACCAGTGGTGAGAGCACGTGGTGCGGAGACAGCTTCTCGCCACGCCACTTGGTAGGAGCGACCGGTCAGGTAGGATGCAATCCAAGAGTGAGCCGCGCCGGAGATGCCCAGCTCGGAGAGGGTGGAGAGGAGGATCTGATGGTTCACAGTATCAAAGGCAGCAGACAGGTCTAGAAGGACAAGAGCAGAGGAGAGAGAGTTAGCTTTAGCAGTGCGGAGAGCCTCCGTGACACAGAGAAGAGCAGTCTCAGTTGAATGACCAGTCTTGAAACCTGACTGGTTTGGATCAAGAAGGTCATTCTGAGAGAGATAGCAAGAGAGTTGGCTAAAGACGGCACGCTCAATGGTTTTGGAGAGAAAAGAAAGAAGGGATACTGGTCTGTAGCTGTTGACATCAGAGGGATCGAGTGTTGGTTTTTTTGAGAAGGGGGTGCAACTCTCGCTCTCTTGAAGACGGAAGGGACATAGCCAGTGGTCAAGGATGAGTTGATCAGCGAGGTGAGGTAAGGGAGAAGGTCACCGGAGATGGTCTGGAGAAGAGAGGAGGGGATAGGGTCAAGCGGGCAGGTTGTTGGGCGGCCGGCCGTCACAAGTCGCAAGATTTTATCTGGAGAGAGAGGGGAGAAAGAAGTCAAAGCATAGGGTAGGGCAGTGTGAGCAGGACCAGCAGTGTCATTTGACTTAACAAACGAGGATCGGATGTCGTCAACCTTCTTTTCAAAATGGTTGACGAAGTCATCCACAGAGAGGGAGGAGGGGGGGGAGGGGGAGGGGGATTCAGCAGAGAGGAGAAGGTGGCAAAGAGCTTCCTAGGGTTAGAGGCAGATGCTTGGAATTTAGAGTGGTAGAAAGTGGCCTTAGCAGCAGAAACAGATGAAGAAAATGTAGAGAGGAGGGAGTGAAAAGAAGCCAGGTCCGCAGGGAGTCTAGATTTCCTCCATTTCCGCTTGGCTGCCCGGAGCCCTGTTCTGTGAGCTCGCAATGAGTCATCAAGCCACGGAGCTGGAGGGGAGGACCGAGCCGGCCGGGAGGATAGGGGACATAGAGAGTCAAAGGATGCAGAAAGGGAGGAGAGGACGGTTGAGGAGGCAGAATCAGGAGATTGGAGGGAGAAGGATTGAGCAGAGGGAAGAGATGATAGAATGGAAGAGGATAGAGTAGCGGGAGAGAGAGAGCGAAGGTTGCGACGGCGCATTACCATCTGAGTAGGGGCAGAGTGAGTAGTGTTGGAGGAGAGCTAGAGAGAAAAGGATACAAAGTAGTGGTCGGAGACATGAAGGGGAGTTGCAGTGAGATTAGCAGAAGAACAGCATCTAGTAAAGATGAGGTCATGCGTATTGCCTGCCTTGTGAGTAGGGGGGGACGGTGAGAGGGTGAGGTCAAAAGAGGAGAGGAGTGGAAAGAAGGAGGCAGAGAGAAATGAGTCAAAGGTAGACGTAGGGAGGTTGAAGTCCCCCAGAACTGTGAGGGGTGAGCCATCCTCAGGAAAGGAACTTATCAAGGCATCAAGCTCATTGATGAACTCTCCAAGGGAACCTGGAGGGCGATAGATGACAAGGATATTAAGCTTAAATGGGCTAGTGACTGTGACAGCATGGAATTCAAATGAGGAGATAGACAGATGGGTCAGGGGAAAAATAGAGAAAGTCCACTTGGGAGAGATGAGGATTCCTGTGCCACCACCCCGCTGACCAGATGCTCTCGGGGTATGCGAGAACACATGGTCAGACGAGGAGAGAGCAGTAGGAGTAGCAGTGTTTTCAGTGGTAATCCATGTTTCCGTCAGCGCCAAGAAGTCGAGGGACTGGAGGGTAGCATAGGCTGAGATGAACTCTGCCTTGTTGGCAGCAGAACGGCAGTTCCAGAGGCTGCCTGAGACCTGGAACTCCACGTGGGTGGTGCGTGCAGGGACCACCAGGTTAGAGAGGCAGCAGCCACGCGGTGTGAGGCGTTTGTATAGCCTGTGCGGAGAGGAGAGAACAGGGATAGACAGAGGCATAGTTGACAGGCTGCAGAAAATGGCTACAATAATGCAAAGGAGATCGGAATGAAATGAACTAAACATCTGGGAAAGGAGAGAGCGGGGCCTCCCTCACCACAACACCCAAATATAACTCTCCCAACTTCCACCTCAGAAACTATAGTTGTTGTAAACTACAGCGGTTCAATGTTTTTTAGGAATAGACTAACTTAGTTTATTCAGCTAGCTGACTAGGTACAGTATTCTTCCGTGAAAATCGTCCAGGGCACCTAGTCATAAGATGCCGCAGCCAGCTAGCATGCCGGACTCCAACAACACGGTTTAGCACCAATACTCGGCCACAACAAACCACCAGTGTGTCAGCTCGCCAAGCAGATCGTTCGTGTCCGTGTCTAACGTTGTGGGTTAGTCCCGACAGCTTGAGCGAGTCCGTCGTCAACTTATTCAGCCAGTTAGTTAGCTAGAATAGTTAGCATACTAGCTAGCCATTGCTTTCAGACAAAGAAGAAACCCCTCCTTTCACGGCACGAACACACAGAGAGAGCCAAGCTAACGTTAACTAGTCACCCATGTCCTGAATTCCTTGAACGACTCTGACTACCAATATGTAAAAAACTAATGTAGGTTATGACTTACCCCTAGCAGCTACTGTTAGCTAGCCAAGTGCAAAGCTAGCCACTGAATTGACTCAGCAGGTTCGCGTCTGTTCGCGAGGTCGTTCCAGCTATTGTTTACTAGTTGCTATCCAGGTAGCAACAAGCTAGCTAAATTTCAAGCACAGTAGCCACTTACTACCTAGCGTTAAGGGTTCAGACAATGAGGTTAGAAAACAGCTGAATGGTAGGCAATTATTGTATGTAGCCAGCTGGCGTAATTACAGGCACTCTCAGGCGTGAAACAACTATACCGTTGCTAATAGTTGCCAGTAGCTATCCGCCAGCTAGTCCAGGTGGTGGGTTAGCCAGCTAGCTTCGTGCTACGCCGGGCTAGCTTCGTGCTACGCCGGGCTACGCCGGGCTCAGCCGAATACAATACTAACCTACAATAATTACATACAACAACCCACGATAACTACCTACAATACCTAACTACAATCTAAATACATAGTTTTAGCCTTACTCAACAAAGCCCAAAACTATGTATAAAGCCAAGCTTACCCGACGACCTCACCCGACGACGACCTATCTCACCCAGTGGAGGAAGGCAAGCAGCTAGAGCCAAATGGAGCATTGAAAGCAAGGGAAGCCAACGAGCATTTGGCCTCCCTTGATAAAAAAAGTAGAAAATAATAGCCAATCAGCTTTGAGCTAAACTGAGTGAGCTCAACTGTGAATGGTCCTGGCGCACCAAAAGAAAGAGTCAATGTGTGGGGGCACTGGTTAGTCGAGGTAATTGAGGTAATATATACATGCGGGTAGAGTTAAATGACTATGAATAAATAATAAACAGAGTAGCAGCAGCGTAAAAGAGAGGGTTGGGGTGTGGCGGGGGGGCAATGCAAATAGTCCGGGTAGCCATGATTAGCTATTCAGGAGTCTTATGGCTTGGTGGTAGAAGCTGTTAAGAAGCCTTTTGGACCTAGACTTGGTGCTCCGGTACCGCTTGCCGTGCGGTAGCAGAGAGAACCGTCTATGACTAGGGTGGCTGGAGCCTTTGATAATATTTAGGACCTTCCTCTGACACCGCCTGGTATAGAGGTTCTGGATGGCAGGAAGCTTGGCCCCAATAATGTACTGGGCCGTACGCACTACCCTCTGTAGTGCCTTGCGGTCAGAGGCCGAGCAGTTGCCATACCAGGCGGTGCTACAATCAGTCAGGATGCTCTCGATGGTGCAGCTGTATAACATTTTGAGGATCTGAGGACCCATGCCAAATCTTTTCAGTCTCCTGAGGGGGAATAGGCTTTGTGCCCTCTTCACGACTGTTTTGGTGTGTTTGGACCATGATAGTTTGTTGGTGATGTGGACACCAAGGAACTTGAAGCTCTCAACCTGTTCCACTACAGCCCCGTCGATGAGAATGGGGGCGTGCTCAGTCCTCTTCTTTTTCCTGTAGTCCACAATCATCTCCTTTGTCTTGATCACGTTGAGGGAGAGGTTGTTATCCTGGAACCACACGGCCAGGTCTCTGACCTCCTCCCCATAGGCTGTCTCATCATTGTCAGTGATCAGGCCTACCACTGTTGTGTCGTCGGCAAACTTAATGATGGTGTTGGAGTTGTGCCTGGCCATGCAGTCATGGGTGAGCAGGGAGTACAGGAGGGGACTGAGCACGCACCCCTGACGGGCCCCCGTGTTGAGGATCAGCGTGGCAGATGTGTTGTTACCTACCCTTACCACCTGGGGGCGGCCCGTCAGGAAGTCCAGTATCCAGTTGCAGAGGGAGTTGTTTAGTCCCAGTGTCCTTAGCTTAGTGATGAGCTTTGAGGGCACTATGGTGTTGAACGCTGAGCTGTAGTCAATGAATAGCATTCTCATGTAGGTGTTCCTCTTGTCCAGGTGGGAAAGGGCAGTGTGGAGTGCAATAGAGATTGCATCATCTGTGGATCTGTTGGGGAACAAAGAACTTCATGGCTACAGACGTGAGTGCTACGGGTCGGTAGTCATTTAGGCAGGTTATCTTAGTGTTCTTGGGCACAGGGACTATGGTGGTCTGCTTTAAACATGTTGGTAATACAGGCTCAGGCAGGGAAATGTTGAAAATGTCAGTGAAGACACTTGCCAGTTGGTCAGCACATGCTCGGAGTACACGTCCTGGTAATCCGTCTGAATGTTGACCTGCTTAGAAGTCTTACTCACATCGGCTACAGAGAGCTTGATCACATAGTCATCCGGAACGGCTGATGCTCTCATGCATGCTTCAGTGTTGCTTGCCTCGAAGCTAGCATTGAAGTGATTTAACTCGTCTGGTAGGCTTGTGTCACTGGGCAGCTCGCGGCTGTGCTTCCCTTTGTAGTCTGTAATAGTTTTCAAGCCCTGTGACATCCGACGAGCGTCAGAGCCGGTGTAGCACGATTCAATCTTAGTCCTGTATTGACTCCTTGCCTGTTTGATGGTTCATCGGAGGGCATAGCGGGATTTCTTAAAAGCGTCCGGGTTAGAGTCCCGCTCCTTGAAAGCGGCAGCTCTACCTTTTAGCTCAGTAAGGTTGTTCCATGTACGCGTCTCTGTGTGTGGAGTAAAGGTGGTCTAGAGTTTTTTTTTTTCCCTCTGGTTGCACATTTAACATGCTGGTAGAAATTAGGAAGAACAGATTTAAGTTTCCCTGCATTAAAGTCCCCGGCCACTAGGAGTGCTGCTTCAGGAAGAGCGTTTTCCTGTTTACTTATGGCCTTATACAGCTCATTGAGTGCAATCTTAGTGCCTGCATCGGTTTGTGGTGGTAAATAGATAGCTTCGAAAAATATAGATGTAAACTCTCTTGGTAAATATTGTGGTCTACAACTTATCATGAGATACTCTACCTCAGGCGAGCAAAACCTCGAGACTTCCTTAGTATTAGATTTTATGCACCAGCTGTTGTTTACAAATATACACAGAACGCCACCCCTTGTCTTACCGGAGTCAGCCGTTCTATCCTGCCGATGTAGCGTATATCCCGCCAGCTGTATGTTATCCATGTCGTCGTTCAGCCACGACTCGGTGAAACATAAGATATTACCGTTTTTAATGTCCCGTAGGTAGGATAACCGTATTCTTAGGTCGTCTAATTTATTTTCAAATGATTGAACATTGGCTAATAGGATTGATGGAAGAGGCAGTTTACTCGCTCGCAGTCGGATCTTTACAGGGCACCCCAACCTACTTCCACGATATCTCTGTCTCTTTCTCATGCGAATGACAGGGATTTGGGCCTTGTCGGGTGTCTGTAGGATATCCTTCGCGTCCGACTCATTGAAGAAAAATCTTCATCCAATACGAGGTGAGTAATCACTGTCCTGATATCCAGAAGCTCTTTTTGGTCATAAGAGACAGTGGCAGAAACATTATGTACAGAATAAATTACAAATAACGCGAAAAAACACACATAATAGTACAATTGATATGAGGGCTGTAAAACGGCTGCCATCTTCTTCGGCACCATTTCCAGAAATAATAGTTATTTACATCTATTTGGAATCCTATAAGCCTATAATTTTGTGAGATTGAAATGCATCCATGGTGATAATCATAAACAATGTAAACCCTTGTCAATAATGTTACATAGCTAACTAGTAAAGTGATTTATAGTTGCTGATGTTACACAGGTTTGCAAACGCGAGGCGTGGCACATAAAAAGTTTGCAGGTGCCAGGCTAACTAGCTAGCCAACTCCAGTCATGTGTTAACTTTTGCTGGGGAACCTAGCTTTAGATGGCTGGTTGTAACGTTGCAGCTTTCTGTTTAGTAGCCATATCTACGACTAAAAAGAGAAGAGGTTTTACAATCGTACAATAGATCTCCAATTGTAAAACCTCTTCTATTTTTTGTGCTAGATATGGCTACTAAACAGAAAGCTGCAACGTTACAACCAGCCATCTAAAGCTAGGTTCCCCAGCTGTTGTTTAGCCAGCTAGCTACCTACCTACATACCTAACAGAAACATACATTGATTTTCCCCCACTGTAACACAGTAGTATGTTAGCCAGCAATACACAATATGGGTATTGATAAACTAAAGTTAGCTAGCTAGCTAGGTTGCTTGCAGTAAATATTACTTGATTAACTAGCCACCATATTTGTCATCTACCTTCTTGGTGCTGGCATCAGCTGTAGCTGAGCTTCTAGCTAAATCCAACTCTTTGTTTCGAATCCTTTTTGCTATATTTCGGTTGAAACATAAGTGTTCAATTGGGTTGAGCATGGCGCTTGTAACGCCAGGGTAGTGGGTTCGGTCCCTGGGGTCGCCCACATGTAAAATGTATGGGGCGGCAGGTAGCTTAGTGGTTAAGAGCGTTGTGACAGTAACCGAAAGGTTGCTGGTTCTAATTCCCAAGCCGACTAGGTGAAAAATCTTGAGCAAGGCACTTAACCCTAATTGCTCCTGTAAGTCGCTCTGGATAAGAGCGTCTGCTAAATGACGTAAATGTAAAATGTAAATAGTCAGTTGCACAACTGAATGCATTCAACTGAAATGTGTCTTCCACATTTAACCCAACCCCTTTAAATCAGAGAGGTGCGGGGGGCTGCCTTAATCGACATCCACGGCTCCCAGGGAGCAGTTGTTGTTGAGGCCTTGCTCAAGGGCAGAATGGATGATTTTACCACCTTGGGATTCAAACCAGCGACCTTTCGGTTACTGGCCCAATGCTCTTAACCACTAGGCTACCTGCCGCACTGTACCTGTTTGCTTTAAGTAAAGCATTAGCGAGATGTCTTTTTACGACTGCTGTGATGTTTTATTAGGCCATGTTGCCCCACCACAACTCGTCCATCGCCCAGGGTCAGACCGCTTGACCGCAGCAATTTACTGGCCTCCTCCTTCTCCTCTTCCTGCTCCTCTTCTTCCTCCTGCTCCTCCTCCTCTTTCTCATACTCCTGCTATTTATTTTCCTTCTCCTGCTATTGCTCCTCCTCCTCCTATTCTTCCTCCTGCTGCTCCTTCTCCTCCTGCTGCTGCTCCTCCTCCTTCTCCTCTTCCTCATCCTCCCTCTCCTTCCGTTGCCCCCTCCTTATCATCCTCCTATTCTTTGACAGACAACCATCTGACATCACATTAAAGATTAAGAAGCATGTGATGGCATTGTCCCTGCCTGCTGTGCTGGTTGATGTACTGTAAAAGACACTGCAGGGTCAGTAAGATCCTTTCAATAGGCTAAGCGTTACAGTTATTCAACTGTATGGAAATGTATTTGTTCCACTGAAACCGAATAGGTAGCTGTCGCTTAGCCGAAACGTTGTGGTTGATTTCATTTTATATAAAGTGAAACAATAAGCTATGTGAGCTGCTTTGAGGTCTTAATGCCTGAGAGCAGTCATTACAGCTGCGAGGTGAAGGAGAGGGATTTGTTTGGGGAACCGCCGTATATCCCGGGCTGTCGTGTTCCATACACTCAGGGTTTTTAGGGGGAAATGTGTTTCTGAGCGACAGGAATGCTCACTCTGCCGCGATGCATTTTACGAGAATGCCGTGCAAACGTCATTGGACAGCTCTCGGCCTGGCCCGGGAATACCTCTGTGTTTTATCAGAGAGAGCGCACGCGCATGCAGGGACACACGTGGACACATGACACACACAGGTCTGAGAACAATCAGCAGGCTGCAGCAGCAGCATGTACCTGTCTGAGGGCTGTTTTCCTGTGTGTCTGTGCATCTGTGTTTCAGTTCCTACGCAGCGCACCAATAAACCCCACTACTGACTGCCTTTCCTCTACGCCCCTCGCCCCTCTGCCTCAGCCTCCTACCCCAAACCTGGCACCTAGCCTGCATATGCACAATCCGCCGGCCGGATATCTTTTTATTTTCATTTTATTTGGAGCTTTTGTGCTGAGCACCCATACTTGCTGATGTCATCCACACCTCTCACCTAATCCCATGTGTCCACACTGACTGCCAATGAAACACACCTTAATACCAGAACAGAGAGCGGTATTTCTCTCTCGCTCTTTCTTTTCCCTCATTTCTGTTCTTTTTCTGGAGTTGGTGGTGTGAAGAGGCCCCAGTTATTTTTAAATGCCTTTTCTAAAAACACTGCTCATCCAATTACTGACACATGAACTGGTTCTTGTCTGACACACGAAGGTGAACATTCGTCGGCCTTGTGTTTCGAGACGCCTTTTAAAAAGAGAGAGGGTGGGGACCAACACAGGGATTCTATATGTTCTCTGAGCCACTGCACTGGCTTCCTCCAGAGAGTTAGGGCTCTAATCAATCTGCATCACAGAAGTTCAGCTTTACAGCGTGACTGAAATGTGAAGGTAATGTTCCCGCTTTAGCGGGGTTCTACTAAGCTAGCATATGGAATTGTTTTAATAGGGTCATACCAAGGATCATTTAGCTATTCGATTTTGAATTTTAGGACCCCTTTAGCCCATAGAAACGCATTGAATAACAGATTCATAATTGGAAAACAGATAGTTAAAAAATAAATCAAAAGGAAGTTTGTTTTAAAGTGTCTGTCCTATATCTGAGAGCTATAATAAAGAACAGGAAATGATGTAATCATATTGTCACGTCTACTCCCGCTCCACCGCTCCGGCGCTCGACATAGCCGGTTTACTAACCACCGGTCCTGGCAACCCATCATTACGCACACCTGGCAGACTTCATCACGCACACCTGCGCCTCATCATTAAGCACACCTGGACTTCATCACTTCCCTGATTACTTCCCCTTTATTTAGCCCTCTGTGTTCATCAGTCCTTAGGTGTTATTGATTGTCTCTCACGTTCAGTATGCTTCCCATGTTTGTTCTTTTGTATCTGTTCCGTATTAAACTCATCTTCTACATCTGCTTTCTGACTCCTGGCGTATAGGTAACACATATTTAACCTCTTTCTTTTGGCACTAAACTACTTCCATATATATAGTGCCTTCGGAAAGTATTCAGACCCCTTTACTTTTTCTACATTTTGTTACGTTACAGCCTTTTTCTAAAATTGATTAAATAGTTTTTTTCCCCTCATCAATCTACAATCTACCCCATAATAACAAAGCCAAAACAGGTTTTTGTAAATTTTTGTAAATGTCTAAAATAGAAAAAACTGAAATATCACATTTACATAAGTATTCAGACCCTTTACTGAGTATTTTGTTGAAGCACCTTTGACAGTGATTACAGCATTGAGTCTTCTTGAGTATGACGCTACAAGCTTGGCACACCTGTATTTGGGGAGTTTCTCCCATTCTTCTCTGCAGATCCTCTCAAGCTCTGTCAGGTTGGATGGGGAGCGTCGCTGCACAGCTATTTTCAGGTCTCTCCAGAGATGTTCGATTGGGTTCAAGTCCGGGCTCTGGCTGGGCCACTCAAGGACATTCAGAGTCTTGTCCTGAAGCCACTCCTGCATTGTCTTGGCTGTGTGCTTAGGGGCATTGTCCTGTTGGAAGGTGAACCTTCACCCCAGTCTCCTGAGCGCTCTGCAGCAGGTTTTCATCAAGGATCTCTCTGTACTTTGGTCCATTCATCTCCCAGTCCCTGCCACTGAAAAACATCCCCAAAGCATGATGCTGCCACCACCATGCTTCACCATAGGGATGGTTCCAGGTTTCCTCCAGACGTGATGCTTGGCATTCAGGCCAAAGAGTTCAATATTGGTTTCATCATCAGACCGGAGTATCTTGTTTCTCATGGTCTGAGAGTCTTTAGGTGCCTTTTGGCAAACTCCAAGTGAGCTGTCATGTGCCTTTTACTGAGGAGTGGCTTCCGTCTGGCCACTCTACCATAAAGACCTGATTGGTGGAGTGCTGCAGAGATGGTTGTCCTTCTGGAAGGTTCTCCGATCTCCACAGAGGAACTCTAGAGCTCTGTCAGAGTGACCATCGGGTTCTTGGTCACCTCCCTGACCAATGTCCTTCTCCCCCGATTGCTCAGTTTGGCCGGGCGGCCAGCTCTAGGAAGAGTCTTGGTGGTTACGAACTTCTTCCATTTAAGAATGATGGAGGCCACTGTGTTCTTGGGGACCTTCAATGCTACAGACATTTTTTGGTACCCTTACCCAGATCTGTGCCTCGACACAATCTTGTCTTGGAGCTGTATGGACAATTCCTTCGACCTAATGGCTTGGTTTTTTCTCTGACATACAATGTCAACTGTGGGACCTTATATAGGCAGGTGTGTTCCTTTCCAAATCGTGTCCAATCAATTACATTTACCACAGGTGGAATCAAGTTGTAGAAACATCTCAAGGATGATCAATGGAAACAGGATGCACCTGACCTCAATTTCGAGTCTCATAGTAAAGGGTCTGAATACTTATATAAAGTTATTTCTGTTTTTTATTGGTAATAAATTAGCAAAATATTCTAAAAGCCTGTTTTTGCGTTGTCATGACGGGTTATTGTGTGTAGATTCCTAATCCATTTTCTAATAAGGCTGTAACGGAACAAAATGTGGAAAAAGTCAAGGTGTCTGAATACTTTGCAAATGCACTGTATATATGGTGACCGTTTAGTGCCAAAAATTAGGGGTTAAATACATGTAAAAAAAAAAAACATATATATACATGTTTCCTGATCTTGCTTATAGCTCTCAGATATAGGACAGATATGTTAGAACAAACTTCCTTTTGATTTTTGGGACTATCTGTTGTTCCATGTAGTGAATCTATTATTCAATGTGTTTGTATTTGCTAATAGCAGTAAGGCATAAAATACATTTTAATCAAATAATTTTTGATACTTCAAGGGGTCTTAAAATTCCAACTAAAATAGCTAAATGGTCATTGGTTTGACCTTCTTAAAACAATTATATATATCTTAGTAGAACCCCCTCCATCCCCATTCCCTGGCTTAGAAAGGGTTTAGACTTTTATGGGTTAAACCTGGATTCTGGCGCACGGTTCACGACGACTGGACCGTTGCCATACAGTTCCATGATTAGTGAGAATTAGGGTATATTTAGTTCAACCACTATTGTACACTTTTTTCCACCTTCCAAATTTCATGGATTGAACTTGAATATGATAACTTTCAAACTACTGTATTTTTTATTAATCAATACATTTTGTGTGTAAAGGATCTCCAAACCAGGTTTTTATTATATTTTTCCCCTAAATAAATCTACCAGTTGGTGCTGAAACGGCGACGAAGATGCATAGATGGCACTCTTTTACTGATCCCTATTGTCTGAACCCATTCTCTTGATGTATTCTAGTCAGTCGACAAAATTCTAATTAAAGGTACACCGTGTTTAAAGGGATGGCTTAAGATTAATGTACTGAAAACCCTATTGAATGAAAACTCCACGAGTTGGCCAGCAAGTGGGAGGGTTTTCAGTGGTTGAATTACATTTATTCAGCAAACGCAAGGGAACCACGCATGAAAAGCCCGTTACACACCTTCATAAGGTAAGTCTGAATATGCGTTTGTAAGAAAGGCGTAATTTCCAAAGTCTGAATCGGGCCCTAAGAACAGCTTAATGTGGCATGCTCTTTTTTCCTCACAGACACACTGTATTTCCAAATAACTACTGCACCGGTGTTGTATCAACATGCCTGCTGACCTGAGGTGCTTCCTATTGGGCAGCTGTATCACGGTCATGTCGCCAGCGGTAGCTAACTTGGCCATTGTTTTTCCAATAGGATAGCAGCCTACACAATTAATCTCATATTGATAACCATCTAGATGCCACCTTGATACATACGGTCTGGTACTCAATGGGGAGGGCATGCTTCCACTTGCCAAGCGCTACAGTCCGGCAACAGCGTGGAAGTAGCTACCTAGTAGCCAATATCAGGGTGACAGTCAGAGTAAGCACATGCATACAACGCATGAAGGAACAGTACACCCATCATCAGTACCTTTAATAAAAAATAAACAATTGTCAGTTTTATAACTGAAAATGTACAGTTATTAGCGTAAAACTAACAGTGAAATACGACTGACTCATTCTCTGGCTTCAATACAGAAGTCCAAACTCTCGTGGTATGGTAGCTCAATGTACGGTAGTTGTATTTTTTTTAAACATAGTTAAATCAAAACCATCTAGCAGAGCGCTTTCCACACGTCCACTGCTTTCCTTTCCACACACCCACTCGCCCATATTCCAGTTGCCATATTGGGCTGCAGCTACCCCCTTCTCCCCGGGTAAGCCAAAACATCTCTACCAACCCCTGACCAGGTAACCCTGAGGGAGCTTCTTTCTCAACCTCAGTCTATCCAGGTAAGTCAGTGATCCAAGTAGTCGAGACTGGGGTGGCTCAGCATGGTGCTGGGAAACAGGCAGGTTGCGGGTTCAATTCCCGCATGTGGGCACATGCTATGTGTGTTATCGCAGATGACAGTGTCTGCTAGGTCAACAGCCACATTAATACATCTGAACAGAGGGTACAGGTGCTTGCCCTGACCTCCTTTTCCTGCACTGAAAAAAAAGTTATATTCTGAAGGAAGAGGGAAAAAAAGTAACGATTCCATGCATGGGGGGGATGAACTGAAGAGTCCATTAAAAAGAATCAGGCAAAAAATCCCTACGGCAGCACACAATGCCATAGCCAGGGTTAAGTGCTAGGATTTCAGCCGATGGGATTTGGGGTCCCGCATTTTAAGCCCTGTCCCCCGAGCTCAGGGGGTGGGGGGTAGCCCGTTCCCCGGCCCCAGTCATCTGCCATAATCAGAACGATGATATACAGGCCCCATTAAAGGAGCGAGCCGCTGACATGCTACACAATAGCCCCTCACAGCGTGGCCAGGAAGCCTGCCCATCCAGGTGCACTCCACTCCCAGCCACTCATAACCAGGGCCAGGACTCTCCCTCCTGCTCTCCCCCGGCCGCATTGTGAGACCAGAGGAACCCATTGAGAGGAAAGTTGGGGAGGGAGGGGAGGAGGAGAAAGAGAGAGGGAGTGCTGGAGGTGTTGGGGTGAGGGGGGGGTGGGAGGATTTGCTGCGTAAAGATGTAGGGGAGAGCGAGACCTCAGGTATGTTGAAAAGACAGGACATTTGAGCAGGCTCGGGGATTCACTGGACTTGAGACAATGGTTATAATAAAAGTTTCCCCTTTCACCCCCCCTTGTATACCTGACCTACCACAGTGCATCGCAGGGCACAAAAGAAAGAGGGTTATATTTAGGGGGGAGGGAGAAAAAAGAGCCCCAGATAGGATACGATCCTCTGGGTTAGATCCTAGGGGACTGAGGGAGCGCACCGCTGCGCATCCCCACGGTATCATCATAGACAGCTCACAGTCAGTCTGTCAGCGAGTGATTTAGCCCTTAACGCTGGGGGCCCGGGGCTCGCACGCACACGCGCGAACACACACACGCAGCCTGATGACTAGAAATAGACTTCAATATCTGACGTTTGAAAAGGTCCCCTCAAACGTCTATATATGCCTTCCTCACACACAAAAATACTTGTGATGCTCGGCGCCGAAGCGTGCTGCGCAGACCACTGCGCTATGGAAGTTCACAATGCTCTAGGAAGCCGCGAGAATACTTAGAATACTGATACCCCTCGCGCCTCGTTTTAAATGATTTTGTTTTAAGTCTTCCCCAAACCATAGCCCTAACCTTAACCACTCAGAATGAATTCCTAAACTGTTAACCTTTGAGTTGTTTCTGTTTTAACCCTGTAACCACACAGAATTAACCCTGTAACCATGCAGAATGAATGCAACAAAAATATGTTTAAGTTTTAATGTCACGTGCACAACAAGTACAGTGAAAGGCCTTTCTTGCTAGCTCTAAACCCAACAATGCAGTGATCAACGTCATACCAAAAAATAACATAAGGTAGAACAAAAACACATGAGAAATAAAAACAACAAAAACATGATTAAGTAAGCAGCTGTATACAGGGTCAGTTCCAATACCATATTTACAATGTGCAGGGATACTGGAGTGATGGAAGGAGATACAGTACCAGTCAAAAGTTAGGACACACCTACTCATTCAAGGGTTTTTCTTTCTTTTTACTATTTCTACATTGTAGAAAAGTAGTAAAGACATCAAAACTATGAAATAACACATATGGAATCATGTTGTAACCAAAAAAGTGTTAAACAAATCTAAATATATATTATATTTGACATTCTTCAAATAGCCACCCTTTGCCTTCATGACAGCTTTGCACACTCTTGGCATTCTCTCAACCAGCTTCACCTGGAATGCTTTTCCAACCATCTTGAAGGAGTTCCCACATATGCTGAGCACTTGTTGGCTGCTTTTCCTTCACTTTGTCGTCCGACTCATCCCAAACCATCTCAATTGGGTTGAGGTCGGGGGATTGTGGAGGCAAGGTCATCTGATGCAGCATTCCATCACTAACCTTCTTAGTAAAATAGCCCTTACACAGCCTGGAGGTGTGTTGGGTCATTGTCCTGTTGAAAAACAAATGATAGTCCCACTAAGCCCAAACCAGATGGGATGGCATATCGCTGCAGAATGCTGTGGTAGCCATGCTGGTTAAGTGTAAATAAATCACAGACAGTGTCACCAGCAAAGCACCCCCACACCATAACACCACCTCCTCCATGCTTTACGGTGGGAACTACATATGCGGAGATCATCCGTTCACCCACACCGCATCTCACAAAGACACGGCAGTTGGAACCAAAAATCTCAAATTTGGACTCCAGACCAAATAATAAATTTCTACCAGTCTAATGTCCATTGCTCGTGTTTCTTGGCCCATGCAGGTCTCTTCTTCTTATTGGTGTAGTGGTTCCTTTGCAGCAATTGGACCATGAAGGCCTGATTCACACAGTCCCCTCTAAACAGTTGATGTTGAGATGTGTCTGTTACATGAACTCTGTGAAGCATTTATTTGGGCTGCAATTTCTGAGGCTGGTAACTCTAATGAACTTATCCTCTGTAGCAGAGGTAACTCTGGGTCTTCCATTCATGTGGCGGTCCTCATGAGAGCCAGTTTCATCATAGCGCTTGATGTGGCTCCACTTCAAGAAACTTTCAAAGTTCTTGAAATTTTCCGGATTGATTGACCTTCATGTCTTAAAGTAATGATAGACTGTAATTTCTCTTTGCTTATTTGAGCTGTTATTGCCATAATATGGACTTGGTATTTTACCAAATAGAGCTATCTTATGTATACCCCCCCTACCTTGTCACAACACAACTGATTGGCTCAAAAGCATTAAGAAGAAAATAAATTCCACAAATTAACTTTGAAGAAGGCACACCTGTTAATTGAAATGCAGTCCAGGTGACTACCTCATGAAGCTGGTTGAGAAAATGCGTGTGCAAAGCTGTCTTCAATGCAAAGGATGGCTATTTGAAATATAAAATACATTTTGATTTGCTTAACACTTTTTTGGTTACTACATGATTCCATATGTGTTATTTCATAGTGTTGATGTCTTCACTATTATTCTACAATGTAAAAAATAATACAAATAAAGAAAAACCCTTGAATGAGTCGGTGTGTCAAAACTTTTGACTGGTAGTGTATGTATAGGGGTAAGGTGACTAGGCATCAGAATGTATGAGAGACAGTGTAAAAATAAAAATAAATACAAGGGTCAACTCTGATAGCCTGTGTATCCATTTTGTTACCTATTTAGCAGTCTCATGGCTTGGGGATAGAAGTTGTTCAGGAGCCTGTTGGTGTCAGACTTGATTTACCGGCACCGATTTTATATAGAGGTCCTGGATGGCAGCACCCTCTGTAGCACCATGCGATCGAGGGTGGTGCTGTTGCCAGATCAAGCTGATGCAGCTAGTCAAGATACTCTCAATGGTGCAGCTGTATAACTTTTTGAGGATTTGAGGGCCATGCCAAACTTTTTCAACCGCCTTCTTCACGACTGTTTGCGCATGTGGACCATTTTAAGTCCTTAGTGATTTGGACCCTGAGGAACTTGAAGCTCTCAACCCGCTCCACTGCAGCCCTGTCGATGTGGATGGGGGCGTGCTCCATGATCAGCTCCTTGGTCTTACTGACGTTGAGGGAGAGGATGTTGTCCCGGCACCACACTGCCAGGTCACTGACCTCCTCCCTGTAGCCTGTCTCATCGTCGACTGGTGATCAGGCCTACCACCGCCGTGTCGTCAGCAAACTTCATGATGGTGTTGGAGTCGTGCGTGGCCATGCAGTCGTGGGTGAACAGGGAGTACAGGAAGGGATTTGCGGATGTTGACCTGATGAAAGACTTTACTCACGTCGACTTCGAAGATCGAGATCACCCAGTCCTCTGGTGGCCCTCACACACGGTATGGTGTTGTTATTGTCAAAGCGTGCATGAAATGCTTTGAGTTCATCTGGTAGAGAGGCATCGCTGGGCAGATCTCGGCTGGATGTTCATCCATAATACGTTGAAACCAGGGAGCCCCTGTGAACGGATAATACCCCAGACACACACAGCCACCGTCACCACACCATACTATACGAGGGGCAAGAAGACCCTGTCTGTGAAGTCTTCACTGCACAACCCCCCTCGGTTAATGCACATTAAGAATGAAGAGCGCAGATATCTGCATGTGCGGTCCACTTTACAGCAACACTGAGGAAACTGTAGAAAAAACATTACCACACATCTCTGCAAACTCCGCTCTGCTTATTAGCAGTTGTCACCTCCATGGCTCTTTAGACATTTGGACACCCCCACCCCCCTCTCGTATTATCTGTTAATTGTTTTTGTTTTCCTAAAGGCTCTGTCAAGTGCCCCGTCAGGCCCTGTTGTAGTTTTTTTATTATGCATTGTGAAGTTTTTCTGTTTCAGTCACAACCAGATTCACACTTTACTTTTCCAATGCCCCGCGTGGAAAAGTAAAGACATTTTAGAGATTCAGTCAAAAAAGTAGCACATTTTTTCAATACTGCTTTTTATGGCGGTTTGGCGTTTGGCATTTGGCATCCGTAGGCCCTTTTTACAAAGTGAGAAAGAGAGTAAAAGAAAAAAATAAGTATTCTGTAATTTCATCCTCCCTCCCCTTTAAAAATAAAGTGCATGTTAATTACAGCCAAGCAGCAGTACTCTGTATGAAAAATGTATGCACTCACTAACTGTAAGTCGCTCTGGATAAGAGCATCTGCTAAATGACTAAAATGTAAAATGTAAATAAATGAATGTGCTTATTTCCGCTCCCTTCTACATCTCAGTACTGTTCTCTACATGGACCACCCACACACACACACACACACACAGTAGAGAGCAAAGGCCAACACCGTGCGGCTGAACACATCAGATACACTCGGCCAGCATTTGTCACAGGGAATAATCATAACAGCCAATAGAGGGTTTGTTATTGGAGTGCTGATTTGGACCAGAGCGATCACGGGGGTTCACATACTCAGTGGTTGGCATGACATGACTGTGTGGTGTGTACGTGAGTGAGTGTGTGTGTGTGTGTTTGTGTGTGTGTGTGTGTGTGATGTGTGTGCTCTTCAGGCCTATCTCCTCGGAGACAAGGCTAGCATGGCGTGTGAAGCAGAATAGATCCTCTGGATAAGCTCAGCCGGAGGCAGAAGGCGAGATACACACACAAATGTATTCCTATTTCCGTGCCTCCCTCTCCTTTCTTGAGTCATGATATAGTGACTTAGATGTGATGGAGGAAAGACTGGTGTGATTTTTTTAGATTTTTCCTTTCAGTTTCTATATATGAAAGTTCTGCATTTCACGGCACAGATAGACCTTGGTATTGAGAAACACGCTTGTAGATGTGAGGAAATTTGGCTGCAATTGTTTTGATATTTTCCGGTGTGGACAATTGTTTATGGCATTACCTTGATAGACTGAACATACCATACACAAACACACTCACACAAATGGACATCATGGTGGTTCAAATGTTCTGGCCCAAAGCCCAAGTCTCGAATGTGGACTTGGCTAAAGCACACACAGATCTTGGTCCTGGCTCATGTGAACTACGTGTGTGTGAAGCAGCTGAGAATCTAAATTCTAGAAGTGTTCCGACAGTAGCAATGTTCTCACTGACAACATCTACAAGTCACACATAATGTGTGACAGTTAAACATAATTGTTTTCTGCACATGTACCGTAAAAAAACCCCCATCTAGTTTCAACACATGGCGAATGTCATCATGTGACATATATTGGCCTCATAAAAAAAACAAGAAAGGACAGCGGATTGCAGTTTAGGCGGGAGTCACAATTGTATTAGTACACCACCAACATACACACATCCTCTGTCTCTCGATGACTTTACATTCATAAATTATTCATTTGGTGCAAAGATGAGCTACTTTTCATAATAACACAAACAAGAGAAGCCACTGGCCAAAGAAAGCCAGTGATGAGCTGTTAGCATTACCGCATGGTAGCATACCATTCTGCCCAACAACAGGCCAATAGAGTATCAAACATTTTCCCCGAACCTCTATGTCTCAACAAACAGTAAAACTTGCAAGATGCCCGCCCCAAGCTAACAGCGGCTGTGTCTGTTTCCGAAGGGCCGTTTGTTATTATTTAGTTCTCTGTGTGTGTTACTGTGTGTGTGTGTGTGTGTGTGTGTCTATTGCTGCAGAGTGAAGAAGAGAAGAGGGCCAAGTGGTAACAATTTGTTCGTGCACGTCAATTATCCCGGCTAATATGGGCACCCTCTTCAAAAGGATACCTTGGGTGTTCCGAGGGGTAATGGAATTGTTAAGCATGCTCCAGGATTTAGCATGTGCTGCTCTCCCCTCCGAAAAGCAAAAGCAACCTGTTAATTTCCAGAGCCCTGCGTGCATGGCTTTTAATGAAAGAAGCTCTCCATCTGTGAAATACACTCACGCATACCAACACACACACAGCCTTGGTTCTTGTGTGTTCTGTTCTCTAGCACCATCTGTGCCAACTCCACTAAAGAACCAGAAATTGGATTTGATTCAACAGCTTTGCCATGGCACATCGTTTGATCATTGAAAGGTGCAAATATGTTTTACTTATAATGGTACTATAGTGGTTTAGTTGGGTAACCTGGCTGTTATGTGGCCCTGGAGTGGGGAGGTGTGTGTGTCTGTGTGGGACTGACACATTTGGGCAGTCTTTCTTCAACACTCCCTCCAATCTGCATATTGCACTCCTGAACAGCTAATCATGGCTACCCGGACTACTTGCACTGCCCCCCCACCCCCACCCCTTCTTTTTACGCTGCTGCTACTCTGTTAATGATTTATGCATAGTCACTTTAACTCTACCCACATGTACATATTACCTCAACTAGCCGGTGCCCCCGTGTATATAGCCTCCCTACTGTTATTTTATTTTACTTCTGCTGTTTTATTTTACTTTTTTATAAATAAATAAAAAATGCATTGGTTAAGGGCTGTAAGTAAACATTTCACGGTAATGTCTACACCTGTTGTATTTGGCGCATGTGGCAAATAACATTTTATTTGATTTGATTTGACATATGAGACCAGAATGCACACACACACAGACACACCCAAGTAATCCTTTTTTGTTTTAGCTGTGAGGTGGTAGAGTTCATATACTGCAGGGGTTGTGTTTAGTTTGACATGTGTTGCTTTCCCTTTTGCCACAGTAGACACTATACTGTACCTACTCAGCAGTTTGCTTCTTCAGAGAACTTGTCAGAGGCCTTGTAGGTTCTTTTGCTGTCTTGGCTTGGATGCCCCCTAGTCCCAGTTTGTATTGTTGTTGATTTTCATCATTGGTCTCAACACCACCTCACCACCCACTCAAACTGGTCCAAAAACAGTTGTGTGAAGGTATCTGTCACGATTTAAACTGAATATGAACCCAAATGCAGACAACTACACCGAGCCAGAGAAGGTTTAACAGGTTTATTTCAAAGTTAAATTGTCCAGGTTTCCAAAAATAGGGGAAGAGCAAGTCCAGGTCTACAGGGAGGGTAACAGATCCAGGGTTCTGAGCAGGAGTGGTACCGTAACGTCCTAGTGTCCGTGGTGAGTCCAAATGTGAGGTCCAGTAGTGGAAAACAGGATGGTGGTGGCAGGAGTGAAGCGGAGGCAGGAGTCAGGTTCCAATAATCTGTGGCACAGAAGAAATATAAATAGAACCGGCCAAAAACACAAAGAGCGAAAACAAGCAGGTTGAGTCAGCAGCGAGACTAACATGGTCGTCTTGACTATGATCTGACGATGAGTGGCAAGTTTGACTGGGTCTTTAAGGCTGAGGTGATTATGGTGAATGAGCTGCAGCTGGAACCCTGACTCCCGCACACCAGACTTCACTCCTGCAATTAAGAACAGACAGAGGGGAGGGGGAGAGCAGAGAGAGAGAGCTACCTAGCAGCAGTAGGCCTAACAGTACCCCCCCCTCTACGGACGCCACCCGGCGGCCGACAGGGTTTATCAGGATGTAACCGATGAAAATCACGGACCAGAGCAGGATCCACAATGAAGCTCCTGGGAACCCAGGAACGTTGCTCAGGACCTTAACCCTCCCAATCCACCAGGTACTGGAAACCACGACCCCGGCGGCGAACATTCAGAAGTCGCCGGACAGTGTAGACAGGACCCCCACCCACGACCCTGGGCGGAGGAGGGGGACGAGAGGGCGGGCACAGAGGGCTAACAGACACAGGCTTAATCTGGGACACATGAAAAGTGGAATGAACCCGTAGGGAGGCAGGAAGCTGTAGTTTAACCGCGCAGGGGTTAACAATAGACAGTATTATAAACGGTCCTATAAAACGCGGCGCCATCTTCTTAGATTCCACTTTTAATGGAAGATCACGTGACTTAAGCCATACCTCTTGACCAGGAGAGTAACCGGGAGCCTGGGACCGGTGACGGTTGGCTTGCCTCTGCATGTACGACGAAGCTCGGGCCAGAGCTACCCTGGCCTTCCTCCAGACCTTGAAGCAGCGGCGCATGTGGGACTGCACCGAGGGTACCGCCAGTTCCCTCTCTTGAGAAGGGAACAGGGGAGGTTGATAACCAAGAGCACACAGAAAGGGAGACATACCAGAGGAAGCGTTAGTCAAGGTGTTATGAGCATATTCCACCCAGGGGAGCATGGAACTCCATGACCCAGGGTTAGACCCTGTGACACAGCGGAGAGCGGTCTCCATCTCCTGGTTCGCTCTCTCGGCTTGCCCGTTGGTCTGGGGGTGATATCCAGAGGACAGGCTGGATGTGATGCCCAAAGCTTTACAGAAAGCTTTCCATACCTGGGAGACAAACTGGGGACCCCTGTCAGAGACAATATCAGTGGGTAGACCATGAGAGCGGAACACATATTCAACCAAAATATCAGCAGTTTCTCTGGCAGTGGGCAGTTTAGGTAGGGCCAAAAAATTTGCAAACTTAGAAAAACGATCAATTACAGTAAGAATGACAGTCTTTCCAGACGAGGGGGGGAAGTCCAGTGACAAAATCCAATGCAATGTGGGACCAGGGACGGCTGGGTATTGGCAGAGGTCGTAGATGACCAGCGCTGGCCTGGGTGGAGTTCTTACTTCGTGCACATACCGTACAAGCAGCAATGAAGGCTCGAGTGTCCGTCTCCATCCTGGGCCACCAGAACTTCCGTCGCGAAAAGTCAAGGGTCCGAGTAACTCCAGGGTGACAGGTAAGGGGAGACGAGTGAGCCCACTGAAGTACCTGGGAGCGAACAGACTCAGGGACAAACAACCGGTTAGGAGGACCGCTCCCAGGGTCAGCTTGTAGATGTTGAGCCTGTCTAACAATCCCTTCGATGTCAAATGTAATGGCAGCAATACTGCAGGTAGGAGGCAAGATGGTTTCAGGGTTACTACCAGTATCAACAGCAGAATGAACACGAGACAGGGCGTCAGGCTTGACGTTGCGTGACCCAGGACGGTAAGACAGGGAAAAATTGAATCTACCAAAAAATAGTGCCCACCTGGCTTGACGGGGATTGAGCTGCTTCGCTGACTGGATGTATGCAAGACTTTTATGATCCGTCCAAACCATGAAGGGTTGTTCCGCCCCCTCCAACCAATGTCACCACTCCTCGAGAGCCAGCTTAACGGCGAGCAGTTCACGATTGCCAACATCATAATTCCTCTCTACCTGAGAAAGTTTTCGTGAAAGAAAAGCACAGGGATGCAGTTTGTTATCTTCAGGTGAACGTTGTGACAACACCGCACCTACCCCAGTGTCGGATGCGTCCACCTCCACGACAAATTGGCGGTCGGGGTCAGGCTGCATCAGAATGGGAGCCGAGGCAAAGCGATGTTTCAGCTCTTTGAACGCTGATTCGGCCCCTTCATTCAAAGCGAACGGTAGTGAGATGGAGGTGAGAGCGGTGAGTGGCGCAGCAATGCGGCTGTAGTCTTTGATGAACCTCCTGTAGAAGTTTGCAAACCCCAGGAATCGTTGAAGTTGTTTGCGGGTGGAGGGGGCTGGCCAGTCCGTGACAGCAGAGATCTTAGCTGGGTCCATCCGCAACTCCCCCTGAGCTATTATGTAACCCAAAAAAGAGGTTTCAGACACATGAAATTCACATTTCTCCATCTTCACAAATAGTTTGTTTTCCAACAACCTTTGCAACACCTGGCACACATGCAGTTCATGTTCCTGGGAGGACTTTGAGTAAATCAGGATATCATCCAGATAGACAAAAACAAAACGATTCAACATGTCCCGAAGGACATCATTCACTAGTGCCTGAAAAACAGCAGGGGCATTAGACAAACCAAAAGGCATAACCAGATACTCAAAATGTCCCAAGGGTGTGTTGAAGGCAGTCTTCCATTCATCGCCTTAACGAATGCGCACCAGGTGATACGCATTTCGTAGATCCAGTTTCGTAAAGATAGTTGCACCATGAAGGAGGGGAAAAGCAGAATTAATTAAAGGCAGAGAATATTTGTTCTTAATGGTGATGTTGTTAAGTCCACGGAAATCAATACAGGGTCTGAGGGTCTTATCCTTTTTCCCAACAAAAAAGAATCCCGCTCCTACAGGTGACGAGGAAGGACGAATAATACCTGCCGCCAAGGAGTCCCGAATGTAGTTCTCCATAGCCTCCGTCTCCGGGCGGGAGAGATTGTACAGGCGACTGTTAGGGAGAGGGGCTCCTGGCTGGAGGTCAATGGCACAGTCGTATGGCCGGTGAGGAGGAAGAGAAGTAGCTCTGTGTTTGCAGAAAACGGATGCCAGGTCATGATACACGTCAGGGACAGCAGAGAGATCCATGGACTCCAGTGGAGGTTGAGGAACAGTGCTGGCAGGGGTCTGAGCAGAAACCAAACAGTTAACATGACAAAATGTGCTCCATGAAACAATTCTACCTGTCACCCAATCAATGTGTGGATTGTGTTTTATGAGCCAGGGGATACCAAGGACCAGGGGGGTCTGTGGGCAGTCAATTATGTGAAATTGAACGTTCTCCTGATGATTACCCGACACTCTGAGACACAGGGACAGTCTGATGAGTAATACGGGTCAACAATTGTCCATTTAGACCCTTAGCCTGCAGCGGACGGTCCATAGGAACAGTCTCTAAATCCATTTGTTGAGCCAACTCTCGATCTAAAACGCTTTCATCGGCACCAGAGTCAACCAGCGCACTAACAGGGAAATTCTGGGACTGCCACTGGAGGGATGCCTGGAGCCGAATGCGGGGAGAAGAGGAAGAATCCGCTGCTCGGCTCACCAAAACTTCTCCCATTAATGATGAGCCGGCCCTTTTCCCGGACGAACTGGGCAGGAAGGAACGAAATGACCAGCTTCTCCACAATACAGGCAGACACGAGCCTGAATTTGACGTGCACGCTCCTCTGAGGACAATCGTGCACGACCCACCTCCATGGCTTCGGGTTCAGTGCTCCTAGTATTGACTCGGGAAGACTCGGCCTTCTCCGTAGGGAAGAGGCGGGGAGGAGTTGGTTGACGACAGACAGGTTGCTTGGAACTAACACTCCTCTCACGGCGGCGCTCCCGAATCCGATTATCCAACCTGATGGTGAGTGAAATAAGATTATCCAGCGTAGGCGATTCATCATATGACACCAATTCATCTTTCAAAGTCTCAGACAAAGCATTATTGTACACTCCTTGTAATGCCTCGTCATTCCAACCACTCACTGCCGCTAAAGTCCGAAACTCCACTGCCATCTCCGCCACACTGCGAGACCCCTGCCGAAGAGAAAACAACCGTTTAGCAGCCTCCTTGCCCCGTACGGGGTGGTCGAAAACCTTCCTCATCTCAGTGGTGAAGGCAAAGTTGCAAACGTCCGACTGACTCTCCCAGACCGCTGATCCCCAAGAACGAGCGGAACCGCTAGTAGAGTTGATAAGGTAGGCAATACGGGATCTTTCTGAGGCGTAGGTGAGTGGCTGTTGTTCAAACACTAACGAGCATTGAGTCAAAAAATCACCACAGGTTCCCATGTTCCCGTCATAGCGCTCTGGAGCAGGAACAAAAGGCTCTCTGATCTGGGCTGGAGGAGCAGGAAAAACAGGCGGAGCGGGAGAAGGAGCAGTTTGTATGCCATGAACGGGGGGTGCAGTATTAACTTGGGTAGTAAGGGCAGACACTTGATTGGTGAGTAATTGAACCTGATTAAGCAGCATCTGACTGTTCTCAGAAATAGTCTTAAACAAAGTATCATGTTGGCCAAGTAAAATGCCCTGATTGGCTATGGCAGTCCGAATTTGAGTGAACTCTGGGGTGGTATCTGAGCTAATGTCTGCTGGGTTCATGTTTGGTCAGATCATACTGTCACGATTTAAACTGAATATGAACCCAAATGCAGACAACTACACCGAGCCAGAGAAGGTTTAACAGGTTTATTTCAAAGTTAAATTGTCCAGGTTTCCAAAAATAGGGGAAGAGCAAGTCCAGGTCTACAGGGAGGGTAACAGATCCAGGGTTCTGAGCAGGAGTGGTACCGTAACGTCCGTGGTGAGTCCAAATGTGAGGTCCAGTAGTGGAAAGCAGGATGGTGGTGGCAGGAGTGAAGCGGAGGCAGGAGTCAGGTTCCAATAATCTGTGGCACAGGATAAATATAAATAGAACCGGCCAAAAACACAAAGAGCGAAAACAAGCAGGTTGAGTCAGCAGCGAGACTAACATGGTCGTCTTGACTATGATCTGATGATGAGTGGCAAGTTTGACCGGGTCTTTAAGGCTGAGGTGATTATGGTGAATGAGCTGCAGCTGGAACCCTGACTCCCGCACACCAGACTTCACTCTTGCAATTAAGAACAGACAGAGGGGAGGGGGAGAGCAGAGAGAGAGAGCTACCTAGCAGCAGTAGGCCTAACAGTATCTAACGTTTCTGCCATTGCCTGACACTCATTCTACAAACAGATGCTGCCCGTTTAAATGCATTCAGATCCTCTACAGAACTTTTTTTCTCCCTCTCTCCTCTCCTCTCCTCTCCTCTCCTCTCCACCCCTCCCCCCTAATTAAAGCAGATGACTCCTGGGCTGTCTCAGGGAGACGGCGAGGGAGATTGGTGGAACTTCATCAACGTCGGTGTGTTCACCACCCCACCTCCACCCCCCTCCTCTAACTTCATTTGCAGCAGGGGCCCTTCACAGGAAGTGGCGGTGAGCCCTGTGTAGGCTGTGTTGCTTTTGATGTGTCGCCTGGGCCTGGCCCCAGAGCCCTATTTATCATCCTGTCAGGCGGCTAGTAACACACCGCCTCTCTCCTCTCCTCTCCGGACCGGCCCCTAATGAAATCCTACTACAAAAATAAACAGGTAAATAAGGCAGAGCCGGGGGTGCGAATAAGAAAATAGGAGCAAATTGAAACAGTTTACCCCGTTTGTTTGCGACGTTCGTCCGTGTTTGTGTGTCGAAGAAGAATTTGGGGGACAAAGCTTGTTGAGTGTTTCTACGTGTAGTGGGCTTTAAGTTTGTTTTAATGTTGAAGATTCGTGTCTCGTGAGCTAAAGTTGGGATTCTGGTTTGTTTGGCTGTGTGTACACCCCATTATACCAGTTTGTTTTTATTTAAGGTTTCTTGAATTGTTTGTGGTTGCCGCTTGGACTCCCTGTCTGTTTGGCTTGGCTTCGAGAGCATGTTACTAAAATGCAAAAGTATTGACATCGTATGTCAACAAGAGCTTGGAATCTGTAGTGAGGGACGGTGGCAGCCATTACCATATACCACAATGTACCACCTCTGGTAGTGCATGGGAATGGGATCCAGGGTGGTGTTCATTTAGGACCAAATGGAAGAAAACTGACTGAAATGGGGAGGGACTACCTTGACTTGTCCAAAAAGAAACGCTTTTGGTTTTCCATAGCAAAACTTTCTGTTGTGTGACCTAACGAACACGACCCAGCTTAAACACTGGCTCTCAGAAGTGTGTTTGATTTGCACCTCTGTGCTGGGTCATGCCACGGACTGCTGGTTTCTAAATCAAATGTCAACTCCCTCCATCCGGTATGCTGATGTGCAAATCAAATGCACCTCTGAATCCTCAGTATAGAACACCACTATCTGCAACGATTGAATTCCAGCAACAGTACAGTAATAATGGCAGAGATGCCCTTTGCTGTGGTTCAATCGTATGTGTGCTGAAGTACTAAATCACCCCTTCCACTACTAAAGCTATTTTCCCACTCCAACCTCGGTCCATTTAGAGTAGTAAGGCAGGCCTCCATCTTGGTTTTTTGGGGTCTCAGCCATTGGAAGCACAAAGTCTGTCACAAGTGTAGAGAGGAGTAGGCAGGAGGCAGTCGCAGTTTTAGAACTACTGTATTTATTAAAGCACAATAGCTTAAACCGGGACGAAACCCACAGTGCAAAAGATAAAGTACTCAGGAAATAGTAGAAGAGATTCTGCTCAGGAGAACAAGCAACATATGCAATGACCGACAAAGACAAATGACAGAGGGCATATATATACAGTGATAAAGTTTGGAACCAGGTGTGTGTAATGATGACAAGATAAGTCCGGGGTTGATGAGTGAAGGGCGTTTGCCAGCAGCAGGTTCGGCAGCAAATACAAGGCCGGCGACGCCAAACGCCTGAGCTGGACAGGAGGGGGAGCCAAAATGAAGGCTGGTGTGACAAAGTTTGAGGCTTTGAGCCAAGCACCAGGGTTCAGCACCAGGGTACAGCAGTGGAAAATGCCTATAAGAAGTTAAAGGGGAACATTTTTGAAAACCCCTCTGACTCATTGTTGGACTGTCTGTGAAAGTGCACACCTCTCTCACTCAGAAAGAGCGATGTAGAGCTAGAGTGAAAGTTTCGTCACCAGGTTATGCAGCTACCCACTCACTGCAGTGCTAGATAGAACTTTGGAATAACGCAAATCTACGAAAAAAATCTACTATGTCACAAATACTAAATTCAGTAAGCCTAATCAATTGTGAGATATGGCATATACATTTTATGTGATAAATTTGGGTCACGGCCTCACGGGTTCACAAGTGTACCCTTTCTGAGATCTCTGCCAAGCAAGGAGGAAAGGAGCTGACCTGATCCCGCCTCCTACTTTTACCTTGCAACCCCATAGGAACATCATTCCACCTGCCAATCAACATTGTCCATCTTCCGTCTCTAACTGAAGGCTACATCCCTTGTTGCATGGTGTGATCAGATCATAAGGGCAAAATATATCTACTAAAATGAGAGGGAAAGAGTAGTGAGTGTGCAACATAACGTCCACTTCATAGGATGAGAAATATGGGCTGAAAGGCTAATTTATGTAACAATTGTTTCATTCGATTGTAACTTTCCTACAATAGTCAGCTGACAGCGAACCTATCCTTGTAAAATAATTTACGTTGCAGGTATAATAGATAGCCTAGGTACTGATGCATGCATCTATCGAATTGGGATTTATGCTCAATGTCCAATTTTCATTGGGGTAAATCAAATATGCTATTATTACATGTATTATTAGTCCACATTTACATTTTGAAATTGGTAGGCTAATGACAATTGGTTTGCAAACCAGGGCCAAATTGCCTTCCTCGAGTGAGCAAGATATTGTGATAATGTATGCTAATTTTATAAAATAATGTATTGATTATATATAGCATATGTGATGAATGATGATCACAGCAATCAACAACTGCCGTGTTGTTCATTGGATTACCCAAAAGGCAGACACATGGAATTATTTGATTTGGATGGATGGTTGACAAGACAGAAAGGTGGGTCTGAAGTGTAAAACTAATAATGACTCAATAATCCATGCCTTCTGGGAATTGTTATAAAGTCCAAAGGCTATGGGCGGAATTAGAAAGTTGGCTGTCAAGACATATGAGGGTGCAGTGAGATACCCGATGGGTTGGATGATACGTTTTTCGTCAATCATCTTAAAACAAACATATACTTAAAAACTGGAAATCAACCAATCCAATCGTTAACGCAATGGAAAGGTCAAAATGCTTTATTGTCTAAAAATGTAAAGTGCATGGGCTACGGAGAGAAACAGAATGGTGCAGGTTGAGGCCATGTGGCGGAAAGTGATGCGGGCACTGGAGATTGGGGTGTGTGCTAGTGGGTCTGGGCAGGTGTGATGTAGTTGATGTTTGTATGATGTTATTGTTTGTATGTGTATGTTTTGTATTGTTTATAAAATATAAAATCAAATCTTTTGAAAAAGAAAGGTAGGTCGATATTTTTCTTATCTAAAATGTGGGTGAAACTTTGCTTCAGTATACATTTCTCGAGCTCATTATGTGTGTTGTTTTGTGCATTGGACTCGCGCCTGGTTGGACTTGTACCTGGTAAAGCAATATATTCTGAAATTCTAACAAAATACAACAGCAACATCATTTAGGAGACAAAGGTTGTGAGCACAGTGTTTCTAATCAGATCGACAATTATCTTCTAATGTGTCTGTGTGGCTACGATGCCATCTTTAGAGCACAGCATTTTCTGCTTGGTTTCCAGAGCATTGAAAGAGAAAAAGTAAACATGTCAACCCCAACAAATGATGCTGTGCCCTTGGGACAATCAGTGTAATTTTGTAAATGACGGATCTTATGGCAAGATGCATCATTCATCCAAGTTTCATCAAAAGCGGGCCAGTAGTGTCTGAGATATAGCATGGGTTAGCTAGACTCATATCCCTGAGCATGTGTGCCACATTTCGGCACTGAGTCAAACAGATCAAGAGATGTAAACATGTGCCTGTTATAGTGCCACCGTGTGTTCGATATGTATGTTCTTGCATATGTTGAGTGTTGACAGTGTTTGCAACATGTGCACCAAATTGTTTTACAATATGAATATCCTTGACTGATTGATATGGTATGGTAATGGCGCCGGAGAAGATGGCTGGCGTTTTACAGCCCTCTAACGAATTGTACTATTATGTGTGTTTTTCCGCGTTATATGTAATTTATTTTGTACATAATGTTTCTGCCATCGTCTCTTATAACCAAAAAGAGCTTCTGGATATCAGGACAGCGATTACTCACCTCGTATTGGACGAAGATTTTTTCTTCAACGAGGCGGCCGCGAAGGATATCCTACAGACACCCGACATGGCCCAAATCCCTGTCATTCGCATGAGGAAGAGACAGAGATATCATGGACGTAGGTTGGGGTGCCTTGTAAGGATCCGATGGCGAGCGAGTAAACTGCCACTTCCATCAATCCTATTAGCCAATCTTCAATCATTTGAGAATAAATTGGATGACCTAAGATTACGGTTATCCTACCAACGGGACATTAAAAACTGTAATATCTTATGTTTCACCGAGTCGTGGCTGAACGACGACATGGAAAACATACAGCTAGCGGGCTATACGCTACATCGGCAGGATAGAACGGCTGACTCCGGTAAGACAAGAGTTGGCGGTCTGTGTATATTTGTAAACAACAGCTGGTGCACAAAATTAAATACTAAGGAAGTCTCGAGGTTTTGCTCACCTGAGGTAGAGTATCTTATGATAAGCTGTAGACCACACTATTTACCAAGAGAGTTTTCATCTATATTTTTCATAGCTGTCTATTTACCACCACAAACCAATACTGGCATTAAGATTGCACTGAATGAGCTGTATAAGGCCATAAGTCAACAGGAAAACGCTCATCCAGAGGCAGCGCTCCTAGTGGCCAGGGACATTAATGCAGGGAAACTCATTTCTACCAGCATGTTAAATGTGCAACCAGAAGAAAAGGAAAAAAAAACTCTAGACCACCTTTACTCCACACACAGAGACGAATACAAAGCTTTCCCTCGCCCTCCATTTGGCAAATCTCACCATAATTATATCCTCCTGATTCCTGCTTATAAGCAAAAACTAAAGCAGGAAGCACCAGTGACTCGGTTAATAAAAAAGTGGTCAGATGACGCAGATGCTAAGCTACAGGACTGTTTTGCTAGCACAGACTGGAACATGTTCCGGGATTCTTCAGATAGCATTGAGGAGTACACCACATCAGTCACTGGCTTCATCAATAAGTGCATCGATGATGTCGTCCCCACAGTGACCGTACGTACATACCCCAACCAGAAGCCATGGATTACAGGAAACATCCGCACTGAGCTAAAGGGTAGAGCTGCCGCTTTCAAGGAGCGGGACTCTAACCTAGACGCTTATAAGAAATCCCGCTATGCCCTCCGACGAACCATCAAACAGGCAAAGAGTCAATACAGGACTAAGATTGAATCGTACTACACCGGCTCTGACGCTCGTCGGATGTGGCAGGGCTTGAAAACTATTACAGACTACAAAGGGAAGCACAGCCGCGAGCTGCCCAGTGACACAAGACTTCCAGACGAGCTAAACCACTTCTATGCTTGCTTTGAGGCAAGCAACACTGAAGCATGCATGAGAGCACCAGCTGTTCCGGATGACTATGTGATCACGCTCTCCGTAGCCGATGTGAGTAAGACTTTTAAGCAGGTCAATATTCACAAGGCTGCAGGGCCAGACGGATTACCAGGACGTGTACTCCGAGCATGTGCTGACCAATTGGCAAGTGTCTTCACTGACATTTTCAACATGTCCCTGACTGATTCTGTAATACCAACATGTTTCAAGCAAACCACCATAGTCCCCATGCCCAAAGACTCTAAGATAACCTGCCTAAATGACTACCGACCCGTAGCACTCACGTCTGTAGCCATGAAGTGCTTTGAAAGGCTGGTCATGGCTCACATCAACACCATTATCCTAGAAACCCTAGACCCACTCCAATTTGCATACTGCCCCAACAGATCCACAGATGATGCAATCTCTATTGCACTCCACACTGCCCTTTCCCACCTGGACAAGAGGAACACCTACGTGTGAATGCTATTCATTGACTACAGCACAGCATTCAACACCATAGTGCCCTCAAAGCTCATCACTAAGCTAAGGATCCTTGGACTAAACACCTCCCTCTGCAACTGAATCCTGGACTTCCTGACAGGCCGCCCCCAGGTGGTAAGGGTAGGTAACAACACATCTGCCACATTGATCCTCAACACGGGGGCCCCTCAGGGGTGGGTGCTCAGACCCCTCCTGTACTCCCTTTTCACCCATGACTGGATGGCCAGGCACGACTCCAACACCATCAAGTTTGCCGACGACACAACAGTGGTAGGCCTGATCACCGACAACGATGAGACAGCCTATAGGGAGGAGGTCAGAGACCTGGCCGTGTGGTGCCAGGATAACAACCTCTCTCTCAACGTGACCAAGACAAAGCAGATGATTGTGGACTACAGGAAAAAAAAGATGACTGAGCACGCCCCCATTCTCATCGACGGGGCTGTAGTGGAACAGGTTGAGAGCTTCAACTTCCTTGGTGTCCACATCACCAACGAACTATCATGGTCCAAACACACCAAGACAGTCGTGAAGAGGGCACGGCAAAGCCTATTCCCCGTTTAGGAGACAGAAAAGATTTGGCATGGGTCCTCAGATCCTCAAAAAATTATACAGCTGCACCATCGTGAGCATCCTGACTGGTTGCATCACCGCCTGGTGTGGCAACTGCTTGGCCTCCGACCGCAAGGCACTACAGAGGGTAGTGCGTACGGCCCAGTACATCACTGGGGCCAAGCTTCCTGCCATCCAGGACCTCTATACCAGGCGGTGTCAGAGGAAGGCCCTCAAAATAGTCAAAGACTCCAGCCACCCTAGTCTGCTAGGTCCAAAATACTTCTCAACAGCTTCTACCCCCAAGCCATAAGACTCCTGAACAGCTAATCATGGCTACCCGGACTATTTGCACTGCCCCCCCACCCCATCTTTTTACGCTGCTGCTACTCTGTTAATTATTATGCATAGTCACTTTAACTCTACCCACATGTACATATTACTTCAACTACCTCAACTAGCCGGTGCCCCCACACATTGACTCTGTACCGGTACACCCCTGTATATATGGCCTCCCTGCTGTTATTTTATTTTACTTCTGCTCTTTTTTTCACAACACCTTTTTGTTATTTTATTCTACTTTTTTATTAAAAATAAATGCACTGTTGGTTAAGGGCATTAAGCATTTCACTGTAATGTCTGCACCTGTTGTATTCGGCGCATGTGGCCAATAAAATTTTATTTTATTTGATATGCATTTATGTGCCAGACCACACCCATGTGAATGTTTATTGGACTAGTTTTAGGTACTAGTCTGGAAAATATAGCGTTGACAGACCTTTGTCCATAGCTGCCACATATCAAGTGTTGTGCAGATCGGTCATTCGGTGCCAGAATAGTCAAGTGTTTTTTTTTTTTTTATCAACATGGCGGAAAATCCATCATGGCAGACGTTATGGGTCCCTGAGGCAAATTTGTCCCTTGTGAGGAGAGAGTGACGTGCTAAAGACTAATGTAGGCTATTTTCAAAACTGCCGGTGTGTTGTTTATGAGGAGTCCCCTCATACGTGTGTTTTTGCATGTGCGTGTGTTTTTTCCTTGCTTGGCAAAGATCTCAGAAAATGTCAAATTGTGAACCCACAACTCAAATCTATCACATAAAAGGTATATGCCATATCTCACAATCGATTGGGCTTCCTGAATTTAGTGTTCGCTGTGACAGAAAGTTTATTATTGTTGTAGATTTGCGTTATTCCACAAAGTTAACTAGTACTGCAGTGAGTGGGGGGCTGCATAACCTGGTGAAGTAGCTCTTGCGCTACCTCGCACTCCCTGAGTGAGAGAGGTGTGCACGTCGACAGACCAACAATGAGTCAGAGGGGTTTATGAACTTGGCAATTTTCGAAATGTGATGTTATTCCACTTTAAATATATGATGAAGAGATGTCAGTATCACAATCAATACCAATATCTTATTAGAACCTGCATGTGTTCCATTTCGTTACAGAGAATAAAATATGATCGCTATGATGATCGCTATGATGATAGTTGTATGATAGTAATATATAGGGTGAAATGTGTATCAAATCAAATTGTATTTGTCACACGTGCCAAATACAGCAGGTGTAGGCCTTACCGTTAAATGCTTACTTACAAGCCCTTAACCAACAATGCAGTTTTAAGAAAATAGAGTTAAGAAAATATTTACTAAATAAAATAAAGTTAAAAATAAAATAAAAACAGCAACACAATAAAATAACAATAACGAGGCTATGTACAGGGGGTACCGGTACAGAGTCAAAGGGAGTGCTCCTAATCTCAGCTTGTTACCTGTATAAAAGACACCTGTCCACAGAAGCAATCAATCAGATTCCAAACTCTCCACCATGGCCAAGACCAAAGAGCTCTCCAAGGATGTCAGGGACACGATTGTAGACCTACACAAGGCTGGAATGGGCTACAACACCATCGCCATGCAGCTTGGTGAGAAGACGACAAAAGTTGGTGCAATTATTCGCAAATGGAAGAAACACAAAATAACTGTCAATGTTGCAATGATCAGTTGCAATGATCATGAGAACGGTGAGGAATCAGCCCAGAACTACACGGGAGGATCTTGTCAATGATCTCAAGGCAGCTGGGACCATAGTCACCAAGAAAACAATTGGTAACACACTACGCCGTGAAGGACTGAAATCCTGCAGCGCCCGCAAGGTCCCCCTTCTCAAGAAAGCACATACAGTGGGGAAAAAAAGTATTTAGTCAGCCACCAATTGTGCAAGTTCTCCCACTTAAAAAGATGAGAGAGGCCTGTAATTTTCATCATAGGTACACGTCAACTATGACAGACAAAATGAGAAAAAAAAATCCTGAAAATCACATTGTAGGATTTTTTATGAATTTATTTGCAAATTATGGTGGAAAATAAGTATTTGGTCAATAACAAATGTTTCTCAATACTTTGTTATATACCCTTTGTTGGCAATGACACAGGTCAAACATTTTCTGTAAGTCTTCACAAGGTTTTCACACACTGTTGCTGGTATTTTGGCCCATTCCTCCATGCAGATCTCCTCTAGAGCAGTGATGTTTTGGGGCTGTCGCTGGGCAACACGGACTTTCAACTCCCTCCAAAGATTTTCTATGGGGTTGAGATCTGGAGACTGGCTAGGCCACTCCAGGACCTTGAAATGCTTCTTACGAAGCCACTCCTTCGTTGCCCGGGCGGTGTGTTTGGGATCATTGTCATGCTGAAAGACCCAGCCACGTTTCATCTTCAATGCCCTTGCTGATGGAAGGAGGTTTTCACTCAAAATCTCACGATACATGGCCCCATTCATTCTTTCCTTTACACGGATCAGTCGTCCTGGTCCCTTTGCAGAAAAACAGCCCCAAAGCATGATGTTTCCACCCCCATGCTTCACAGTAGGTATGGTGTTCTTTGGATGCAACTCAGCATTCTTTGTCCTCCAAACACGACGAGTTGAGTTTTTACCAAAAAGTTATATTTTGGTTTCATCTGACCATGTGACATTCTCCCAATCCTCTTCTGGATCATCCAAATGCACTCTAGCAAACTTCAGACGGGCCTGGACATGTACTGGCTTAAGCAGGGGGACACGTCTGGCATTGCAGGATTTGAGTCCCTGGCGGCGTAGTGTGTTACTGATGGTAGGCTTTGTTACTTTGGTCCCAGCTCTCTGCTGGTCATTCACTAGGTCCCCCTGTGTGGTTCTGGGATTTTTGCTCACCGTTCTTGTGATCATTTTGACCCCACGGGGTGAGATCTTGCGTGGAGCCCCAGATCGAGGGAGATTATCAGTGGTCTTGTATGTCTTCCATTTCCTAATAATTGCTCCCACAGTTGATTTCTTCAAACCAAGCTGCTTACCTATTGCAGATTCAGTCTTCCCAGCCTGGTGCAGGTCTACAATTTTGTTTCTGGTGTCCTTTGACAGCTCTTTGGTCTTGGCCATAGTGGAGTTTGGAGTGTGACTGTTTGAGGTTGTGGACAGGTGTATTTTATACTGATAACAAGTTCAAACAGGTGCCATTAATACAGGTAACGAGTGGAGGACAGAGGAGCCTCTTAAAGAATAAGTTACAGGTCTGTGAGAGCCAGAAAACTTGCTTGTTTGTAGGTGACCAAATACTTATTTTCCACCATAATTTGCAAATAAATTCATTAAAAATCCTACAATGTGATTTTCTGGATTTTTTCTCTCTCAATTTGTTTGTCATAGTTGACGTGTACCTATGATGAAAATTACAGGCCTCTCTCATCTTTTTAAGTGGGAGAACTTGCACAATTGGTGGCTGACTAAATACTTTTTTTCCCCACTGTATACATGCCCGTCTGAAGTTTGCCAATGAACATCTGAATGATTCAGAGGAGAACTGGGTGAAAGTGTTATGGTCAGATGAGACCAAAATCGAGCTCTTTGACATCAATTCAACTCGCCGTGTTTGGAGGAGGTGGAATGCTGCCAATGACCCCAAGCACACCATCCCCACCGTCAAACATGGAGGTGGAAACATTATGCTTTTGGGGTGTTTTTCCGCTAAGGGGACAGGACAACTTCACCGCATCAAAGGGACGATGGACGGGGGCCATGTACCGTCAAATCTTGGGTGAGAACCTCCTTCCCTCAGCCAGGGCATTGAAAATGGGTCATGGATGGGTATTCCAGCATGACAATGAACCAAAACACACAGCCAAGGCAACAAAGGAGTGGCTCAAGAAGAAGCACATTAAGGTCCTGGAGGGATCTGAAGGTTCGAGTTGCCAAACGTCAGCCTCGAAACCTTAATGACTTGGAGAAGATCTGCAAAGAGGAGTGGGACAAAATCCCTCCTGAGATGTGTGCAAACCTGGTGGCCAACTAATAGAAACGTCTGACCTCTGTGATTGCCAACAAGGGTTTTGCCACCAAGTACTAAGTCATGTTTTGCAGAGGGGTCAAATACTTTTTTTCCTCATTAAAATGCAAATCAATTTATAACATTTTTGACATGCGTTTTTCTGGAATTTTTTGTTGTTATTCTGTCTCTCACTGTTCAAATAAACCTACCATTAAAATTATAGACTGATCATGTCTTTGTCAGTGGGCAAACGTACAAAATCAGCAGGGGATCAAATACTTTTTTCCCTCACTGTATAACAACAATTATTGGCTTTTACAACTTCAGCTTCTACATTCAACCTCCTGAGGCACAGGAACTGCATTGTCCGCTGGTACTGGTCTCCTCTGTCCATTTCTAAAACTCTAACATAAAGACAAATAATGAAAATTAACATTTCAAATGTAAATCAGTGACAACTCCTCCAAAGAATAGCCTAAGATTGACAAAAAGTTGTATTCAGAATACACTTCAGAATACACTTCAGTTCCTTCATAAAAAAGGAATCATCAATGAAAGTGAATAGTGTATACACAAGTTATCAATTGCATATCTGATAGTCCATAACTGAAATAATATGATAATGTGTGCCTGTAAGTAGCAAAGTCACAAACCAGCTAGACCAGGATAATTAAGTTACCAAGATGACCACCACAAAGTCATTATTTATAAGCTATTATCATAAGGTTTAGGGTATAATGTTACATTCATTCTTGCGATCAACAGCCAGCAGTCTTAATATTTTATATGAATCATATCACAGATAAACAGACACCTAATGAGATATAGCCATGTAGTCATCTAGCTAGGGGATATGACTAGCTAGTAAAATATAGCCATCCAATTTTCCTTCACAGCATCCCTCTCTCTTTTGGCTGGCTAGCTAGGGACAAAATATAATCACTGGCCAGTTTGTTTTTATCTCTAATACCTAATGACAAATGCATTTTATTTTGTACAGTTATCAAAGAAAACATTAACATAAAAAATACAATATCTAAATCAAGTAGGTTATCTTGCTTCGTTTTGGGTGTCTGACTTAACCAACACAGTCTAGCTAGCTAGCTAGCATCATAGCTAGCTAGGTGTCTAGCTAGCAATCTAGCTAGATATCTAACATTACCTGAGGAGATTTAAAATCTCAGATTCACTTCAAAAAGCTTTCCATGTACTTAAAAAATATTGATGCCATTGATCAGATGATATTAACTTTTACCTTAGATAGAAATTGTCAACTCCCTATCAAGCTGACTCTATTTTTGAAGTCTACTCGGCTTGGTAGCTAGTTAGCTAACCAGGTGTCAAAAGTTCATTTCACAGACATCTTATCAATCCGAAAGAATACTCTAAAATGTAAATATTATCATTACCAACATAAAAATTAATTATATACAGTTTCTTACCTTGATATTGTTGTCCAAATCTGAATGATGGAGCTGCTAAAATTGGTCATAACCTGTCAGATTGAGTGGGGGAGAGGCCTCCCTGTGGCAACAGTGTCAAATGAACCATTTTCGTGTTGAGTTGTTCCTTTTGAGAGAAAGGCTAATACCCACCGCTAAACCAATCACATACCATTAATGCAAACATTGAACCTATTAAAAGAGGGGTTTTATGAAAACATTGGTGATTGTAGCGCAAAGATATTGACGTGACAACCATCTGAAACATGTTTCAGATTTTTTAATGGATGGGCTAGAAAGGGTTAAAGAGATGACTTAAGATAAATGTACTCGAAACCCTATTGAGTGCAAACTCCATGAGGAAATCTGTTGGCCAGCAAGTGGGATGGTTTTCAGCACTTGAATTACATTTATTCACCGCACGCAAGGGAACCACGCCTGCAAAGCCCGTTACGCATCTGCATAAGGTAAGTCTGAATATCAACTACTGAGAAGTGCGTAGGAAAGGTGTGTAGGAAAGGCATATATTTCCTAAGTCTGAATCGGGCCCTAGGTGCGTTGTTGGAGCACTTGTTCATACTGATAGGATTTAAATAAAGGCAGCGCTGCTCTTGGATCAGCTTTCTCTATTCAAATCATACCTTAACATTAGAATTATTACACAATACTGATGACTGATGAGCTCCTACACAAATATTACCAGCTATAAGGCTGCAAATATTGAGGTGACTTATTCTAATGCTTACCCAATAATAATGCACAAAATTACAGATTTGCGTTGTGCACAAGTTGTTTTTACACATCATGAAATATATTTAGAAAGAATTACGGTAGCCTACAATAGCAAAATAGAACTCAGTTGATTGAACATTAAATTGATTTCAATATGATTTAAATATATAGGCCTATAGCCTGTACTGTATTTATATTTTAATGCAGTTAACCTCTTAAGGATTGGACCCTTTTTTTCAATTTTCGCCTAAAATGACATACCCAAATATAACTGCCTGTAGCTCAGGACCTGAAGCAAGGATATGCATATTCTTGATACCATTTGAAAGAAAACACTTTGAAGTTTGTGGGAATGTGAAATTAATGTAGGAGAATATAACACATTAGATGTGTTAAAATATAATACAAACCAAAAAAACAGTATTCTTTTTATTTTTTATCATCATTTTGAAATGCCACAATATAATATTGCAGTTTAGGCGCAATTTAGATTCTGGCCACAAGATGGCAGCAGTGTGTGTGCAAAGTTTCAGATTGATCCAGTGAAGCGTTGCAATACTGGACAATTTTGTATCAAGTCTGCCCAAATGTGCCGAATTGGTCAATTGACACATTTTCAAGTACATAACCATAGAGAACATACAGAAAATATATGGTAATACAAAATGTAAGTTTACACACTCCCAGGAATGTCATACATGATGGATCATTAGCTTATACACTAACTTTCACAAATCTAGATGGACGGGCGGGGTGGGTGTGGAGCCAGAGACAGCAAGGGTTCAAACTGTACAACCCAGTTCCTACATTTGAATATTAAAATGAATTTTATAAAACAAAACTATGCTACATTTTATCTCTGGGACCCTCAGGATGACAAATCAGAGCAAGATTACTGAATGTACAGTACCAGTCAAAAGTTTGGACACACATACTCATTCAAGGGTTTTTCTTAATTTTTACTATTTTCTACATTGTAGAATAATAGTGAAGACATCAAAACTATGAAATAACACATATGGAATCATGTTGTAACCAAAAAAGTGTTAAACAAATTTATATTTGAGATTCTTCAAATAGCCACCCTTTGCCTTGATGACAGCTTTGCACACTCTTGGCATTCTCTCAACCAGCTTCACCTGGAATGCTTTTCCAACAGTCTTGAAGGAGTTCCCACATATGCTGAGCACTTATTGGCTGCTTTTCCTTCACTCTGCGGTCCGATTCATCCTAAACCATCCCACATGGGTTGAGGTCGGGGGATTGTGGAGGCCAGGTCAGCTGATGCAGCACTCCATCAGTCTCCTTCTTGGTAAAATAGCCCTTACACAGCCAGGAGGTGTGTTGGGTCATTGTCCTGTTGAAAAACAAATGATAGTCCCACTAAGCCCAAACCAGATGGGATGGCGTATCGCTGCAGAATGCTGTGGTATCCATGCTTGTTAAGTGTGCCTTGAATTCTAAATAAATCACAGACAGTGTCACCAGCAAAGCACCCCCACACCATAACAACTCCTCCTCCATGCTTCACGGTGGGAACTACACAGGCGGAGATCATCCGTTCACCCACACCGCTTCTTACAAAGACACAGCGGTTGGAACCAAAAATCTCCAATTTGGACTCCAGCCCAAAGGACAAATTTCCACCGGTCTAATGTCCATTGCTCGTGTTTCTTGGCCCAAGCAGGTCTCTTCTTCTTATTGGTGTCCTTTAGTTGTGGTTTCTTTGCAGCAATTTGACCACGAAGGCCTGATTCCCACAGTCCCCTCTGAACAGTTGATGTTGAGATGTGTCTGTGACTTTAACTCTGTGAAGCATTTATTTGGGCTGCAATTTCTAAGGCTGGTAACTCTAATGAACTTATCCTCTGTAGCAGAGGTAACTCTGGGTCTTCCATTCCTGTGCTGGTCCTCATGAGAGCCAGTTTCATCATAGAGCTTGATGGTTTTTGCGACTGCACTTGAAGAAACGTTCAAAGTTCTTGAAATTCTCCGTATTGACTGACCTTCATGTCTTCAAATAATGATGGACTGTCATTTCTCTTTGCTTATTTGAGCTGTTCTTGCCATAATATGGACTTGGTCTTTTACCAAATAGGGCTATCGTCTATATACCACCCCTACCTTGTCACAACACAACTGATTGGCTCAAACGCATTAGGAAAGAAATTCCACAAATTAATTTTGAAGATGGCACACCTGTTAATTGAAATGCATTCCAGGTGACTACCTCATGAAGCTGGTTGAGAGAATGCCAAGAGTGTGCAGAGCTGTCATCAAGGCAAAGGGTGGCTATTTGAATAATCTCAAATATTAAAATATTTGTTTAACACTTTTTTGGTTACTACACAATTCCATATGTGTTATTTAATAGTTTTGATGTCTTCACTATTATTCTACAATGCAAAAAATAGTAAAAATAAAGAAAAACCCTTGAATGAGTAGGTGTGTCCAAACTTTTGACTGTTAGTGTAGGAGCATTATTTACCTTCAGAGGTGAATGTATCAAACCAGTTGCCGTGATATGTTTTTTGTTGTTGTGCACTCTCCTCAAACAATAGCATGGTATGTTTTCACTGTTATAGCTAATGTAAATTGGACAGTGCAGTTAGAATAACAAGAATTTAAGCTTTCTGCCCATATAAGACGTCTATGTCCTGGAAAGCTTGCTGTTATTTACAACAGTCATGCTAAACACATTAGCGCACGTTAGCTCAACCGTCCCGTATTCGGGAAGCCGATCCCGTAGAGGTTAACTAAGCTTTTTAGGCCTTATTTGTAACAATAGCGGAGGTGATAAAGCCCGCATGGACTTAGCACAAATGGCTCGTTTGCTAAGTTTGCTGTATTGTACATTGCTCTCCTTGACTCTTTTGTGTCATCATTAGCACAGTGTACATGATCCCAATTCTAGCTCCATGACCCTGTCAATTTGAACAACCGAAAAATCATACCGTGCTGATTTATTGGCGCGTTGTACCATGTTGTGCACCGTAGTTTAAAAACTCAGTGGATAGTGTTAAAACAATGACATCCTACCTGAATTCAGACATTTTAATACACCTTCGCCATTGCAAAGACATTGGCAACTTTGCATTTGTAGCCAACTTCGTTCTGAAGTTATCAGCGGTCATAGTGAGACGCGGAAGGGCAAAAAAGCATCTAATGACGCACTTAGCCATAGAATGGTACTGGTGGGAAGATCAGCCATTTTACAGGCTCCAGACCAATTGTGCTATTTTGTGTTTTTTGTGCGCTGATCTTAACTTTTTTGGTACATAATGTTTCCGCCATTTTTTCCTATGACTGAAAATAGCTTATTGACATCAGAACACCTCCATTTGGATGAGGATTACGACTTCAATGAGTCGGCGGCGAAGGACATACTGCTCATCCCGGACCAGGTCCAAATCCCCGACACTCAAAAAAGGAAGAGGCAGCGTTATAGAGGCCGGTGTGCGGGATACCTGACGAGACTATGTCGCGAGTGGATAAACCGCCTCCACCCTCCATTCTATTGGGAAATGTGCAATCACTGGAGAATAAACTGGACGAGCTCCGTTCGAGACTATCCTATGAGTCGTGTCTGAAGAAGGACAAGGACGTGGAAAATATTAATCTAGCTGCTTTTTCTATACATCAGCAGGACAGAACAGCAGCGTCAGGTAAACTCAAGGGGGGTGGTGTGTGTCTCTTTGTTAACAACAGCCGGTGCGCGACATCTAATATTAAATATGGTGTATCTTTAATTAGAATTTTGTCTACATTTATTTAACCTTTATTTTATCAGGGAGTCATACTGAGACCAAGTTATCTTTTACAGATGAGCGCTGAATTACATAAATTACAGTAGAACACACATTAAAATATAAATGCAAGCAGAAGAAAAACACAGTCATAAAAAACAAACACATTAATCAGTAATAAGGTCCTCAATCAGCTTTCTGAATTGCCCTAGAGGCACCAGAACATCAAATTTAAGAACATTTTGAAGATTGTTCCACAAATTTTACATTTACATTTTTAGTCATTTAGCAGACGCTCTTATCCAGAGCGACTTACAGTTAGTGAGTGCATACATTATATTTACTGGCCCCCCGTGGGAATCGAACCCACAACCCTGGCGTTGCAAACGCCATGCTCTACCAACTGAGCTACATCCCTGCCGGCCATTCCCTCCCCTACCCTGGACGACGCTGGGCCAATTGTGCGCCGCCCCATGGGTCTCCCGGTCACGGCCAGCTACGACAGAGCCTGAAATAAGGTGCAAGAAAACTAAAATCTGATTTACCTAACTCAGTAGAGAACAAAGGAATTTCCAGAGTTAGCCATCACTGAGACCGGGTGTGGTAACTCGTACGATTAAAGTTTAGTAATTATGTTAGGAACAGTGTGACTTTTTGGAAAAGGGCTTTATAAATGAAAACATAGAAAGGTAGAGAATGAGTACTAAAATTGTCGCCCGTAACAAAGCGCAGTGCACTCATTACAGTATGCACTCACTACTGTAAGTCGCTCTGGATAAGAGCGTCTGCTAAATGACAAAAAAAAAAAACTCTATCTAACGGCTTTAATGAAGTGGCAGATGCGTTCATATCGATGGTGTCGCCATAGTCTAGGATCAATAGGAACATCGACTGAATAATCAGCTTTCTACTATTTAGCGAGAGGCAGGACCTACACTATATATTCAAAAGTATGTGGACACACCTTCAAATTAGTGGATTCAGCTATTTCAGCCACACCCATTGCTGACAGGTGTATAAAATCGAGCACACAGCCATGCATTCTCCATAGACAAACACTGGCAGTAGAATGGCCATACTGAAGAGCTCAGTGACTTTCAATGTGGCACCGTCATAGGATGCCAGCTTTCCAACAAGTCAGTTCATCAAATTTCTGCCCTGATAGAGCTGCCCTGGTCAACTGTAAGTGCTGTTATTGTGAAGTGGAAACATCTAGGAGCAACAACGGCTCAGCCGCGAAACCTTGTGAAGACTTACAGAAAACGTTTGACCTGTGTCATTGCCAACAAAGGGTATATAACAAAGTATTGAGAAACTTTTGTTATTGACCAAATAATTATTTTCCACCATAGTTTGCAAATAAATTCATTAAAAATCCTACAATGTGATTTTCTGGATTTTTTTTTTCTCATTTTGTCTGTCATAGTTGACGTGTACCTATGATGAAAATTACAGGCCTCTCTCATCTTTTTAAGTGGGAGAACTTGCACAATTGGTGGCTGACTAAATACTTTTTTTCCCCACTGTATGTATGTGTATATATGTATGTATGTATGTATGTATGTATGTATGTATGTATGTATGTATGTATGTGTGTATGTGTATATATGTATGTATGTTTGTGTATATATATACATATATATTTATATATATATATACATATATATTTATATATATATATATATATATATATATATGTATGTATATGCATGCATGTATATATATATATATATATATATATATATACAGTGGGGAGAACAAGTATTTGATACACTGCCGATTTTGCAGGTTTTCCTACTTACAAACCATGTAGAGGTCTGTAATTTTTATCATAGGTACACTTCAACTGTGAGAGACGGAATCTAAAAAAATCCAAAAATCCAGAAAATGACATTGTATGAGTTTTAAGTAATTAATTTGCATTTTATTGCATGACATAAGTATTTGATCACCTCCCAACCAGTAAGAATTCCGGTTCTCACAGACCTGTTAGTTTTTCTGTAAGAAGCCATCCTGTTCTCCACTCATTACCTGTATTAACTGCAGCTGTTTGAACTCGTTACCTGTATAAAAGACACCTGTCCACACACTCAATCAAACAGACTCCAAACTGTCCACAATGGCCAAGACCAGAGAGCTGTGTAAGGACATCAGGGATAAAATTGTAGACCTGCACAAGGCTGGGATGGGCTACAGGACAATAGGCAAGCAGCTTGGTGAGAAGGCAACAACTGTTGGCGCAATTATTAGAAAATGGAAGAAGTTCAAGATGACGGTCAATCACCCTCGGTCTGGGGCTCCATGCAAGATCTCACCTCGTGGGGCATCAATGATCATGAGGAAGGTGAGGGATCAGCCCAGAACTACACGGCAGGACCTGGTCAATAGCCTGAAGAGAGCTGGGACCACAGTCTCAAAGAAAACCATTAGTAACACACTACGCCGTCATGGATTAAAATCCTGCAGCGCACGCAAGTTCCCCCTGCTCAAGCCAGCGCATGTCCAGGCCTGTCTGAGGTTTGCCAATGACCATCTGGATGATCCAGAGGAGGAATGGGAGAAGGTCATGTGGTCTGATGAGACAAAAATAGAGCTTTTTGGTCTAAACTCCACTCGCCGTGTTTGGAGGAAGAAGAAGGATGAGTACAACCCCAAGAACACCATCCCAACCGTGAAGCATGGAGGTGGAAACATCATTCTTTGGGGATGCTTTTCTGCAAAGGGGACAGGACGACTGCACCGTATTGAGGGGAGGATGGATGGGGCCATGTATCGCGAGATCTTGGCCAACAACCTCCTTCCCTCAGTAAGAGCATTGAAGATGAGTCGTGGCTGGGTCTTCCAGCATGACAACGACCCAAAAACACACAGCCAGGGCAACTAAGGAGTGGCTCCGTAAGAAGCATCTCAAGGTCCTGGAGTGGCCTAGCCAGTCTCCAGGCCTGAACCCAATAGAAAATCTTTGGAGGGAGCTGAAAGTCCGTATTGCCCAGCGACAGCCCCGAAACCTGAAGGATCTGGAGAAGGTCTGTATGGAGGAGTGGGCCAAAATCCCTGCTGCAGTGTGTGCAAACCTTGGTCAAGACCTACAGGAAACGTATGATCTCTGTAATTGCAAACAAAGGTTTCTGTACCAAATATTAAGTTTTGCTTTTCTGATGTATCAAATACTTATGTCATGCAATAAAATGCAAATTAATTACTTAAAAATCATACAATGTGATTTTCTGGATTTTTGTTTTATATTCCGTCTCTCACAGTTGAAGTGTACCTATGATAAAATGACAGACCTCTACATGCTTTGTAAGTAGGAAAACAAAATCGGCAGTGTATCAAATACTTGTTCTCCCCACTGTATGTATGTATGTATGTATGTATGTATGTATGTATGTATGTATGTATGTATGTATGTATGTATGTATGTATGTATGTATGTATGTATGTATGTATGTATGTATGTGTGTATGTGTATGTGTGTGTGTGTATATATGTATGCATATATACAGTGGGGAAAAAAAGTATTTAGTCAGCCACCAATTGTGCAAGTTCTCCCACTTAAAAAGATGAGAGAGGCCTGTAATTTTCATCATAGGTACACGTCAACTATGACAGACAAAATGAGAAAAAATAATCCAGAAAATCACATTGTAGGATTTTTTATGAATTTATTTGCAAATTATGGTGGAAAATAAGTATTTGGTCAATAACAAAAGTTTCTCAATACTTTGTTATATACCCTTTGTTGGCAATGACACAGGTTACACATTTTCTGTAAGTCTTCACAAGGTTTTCACACACTGTTGCTGGTATTTTGGCCCATTCCTCCATGCAGATCTCCTCTAGAGCAGTGATGTTTTGGGGCTGTCGCTGGGCAACACAGACTTTCAACTCCCTCCAAAGATTTTCTATGGGGTTGAGATCTGGAGACTGGCTAGGCCACTCCAGGACCTTGAAATGCTTCTTACGAAGCCACTCCTTCGTTGCCCGGGCAGTGTGTTTGGGATCATTGTCATGCTGAAAGACCCAGCCACGTTTCATCTTCAATGCCCTTGCTGATGGAAGGAGGTTTTCACTCAAAATCTCACGATACATGGCCCCATTCATTCTTTCCTTTACACGGATCAGTCGTCCTGGTCCCTTTGCAGAAAAAACATCCCCAAAACATGATGTTTCCACCCCCATGCTTCACAGTAGGTATGGTGTTCTTTGGATGCAACTCAGCATTCTTTGTCCTCCAAACACGACGAGTTGAGTTTTTACCAAAAAGTTCTATTTTGGTTTCATCTGACCATATGACATTCTCCCAATCCTCTTCTGGATCATCCAAATGCACTCTAGCAAACTTCAGACGGGCCTGGACATGTACTGGCTTAAGCAGGGGGACACGTCTGGTACTGCAGGATTTGAGACCCTGGCGGCGTAGTGTGTTACTGATGGTAGGCTTTGTTACTTTGGTCCCAGCTCTCTGCAGGTCATTCACTAGGTCCCCCCCGTGTGGTTCTGGGATTTTGCTCACCGTTCTTGTGATCATTTTGACCCCACGGGGTGAGATCTTGCGTGGAGCCCCAGATCGAGGGAGATTATCAGTGGTCTTGTATGTCTTCCATTTCCTAATAATTGCTCCCACAGTTGATTTCTTCAAACCAAGCTGCTTACCTATTGCAGATTCAGTCTTCCCAGCCTGGTGCAGGTCTACAATTTTGTTTCTGGTGTCCTTTGACAGCTCTTTGGTCTTGGCCATAGTGGAGTTTGGAGTGTGACTGTTTGAGGTTGTGGACAGGTGTCTTTTTTTACTGATAACAAGTTCAAACAGGTGCCATTAATACAGGTAACGAGTGGAGGACAGAGGAGCCTCTTAAAGAAGAAGTTACAGGTCTGTGAGAGCCAGATATCTTGCTTGTTTGTAGGTGACCAAATACTTATTTTCCACCATAATTTGCAAATAAATTCATTAAAAATCCTACAATGTGATTTTCTGGAAAAAAAAATCTCAATTTGTCTGTCATAGTTGACGTGTACCTATGATGAAAATTACAGGCCTCTCTCATTTTTTTAAGTGGGAGAACTTGCACAATTGGTGGCTGACTAAATACTTTTTTTCCCCACTGTATATATATATATGTGTATGTATATGTATGTGTATGTGTATGTGTATATATATATATATATATATATATATTGTGACGTCACGAGAGGCTACACAGCTTTCAGCGGGATTGCTCAAGTAGTGCAAGGAGACAAGGTTCAAACAAAACAAGGATTTTATTATAGGTCTTGGGAAATTAACGAAAATATAACAAAATTCTGTTCTCTTGTGGCTCTTTAAGGGTTAACAGTTCAGGGATGTCTCTTCCACATCCAAAATCATAATTCTCACTCGCTCAGATAACTTTTCCCCAGCCTTACTGTAGTCCACGTTGCAGCTAGTGGCCAACCCAGCAAAAAAGTCCTTCCAAATGTCTCTCACGTATTTCCACAGGTGCATATATCCAAAGGTGAGTATTTCCCAAAGGTAAGTATCTCCAAATCCTTATATTCCTCATGGAAGTGGACGTGCAGCACTCTTGTCCTCCAGAGAGCCCAGGTTGGAGACTGTGTCTCTTCACCCCCAAACCTTCAGCTCATCAGCTCCTCATTTGTTTCAGCTGCGTGGGAAGATTGGCCATAGAGGGGTGGAGATCCCGACCATACCAGCAGATGGAGCCATAGCTGTCTGGGTTTGCAGCCACCTCAGGGGGATGTAACGTCCCTCCAGGACACAGCCTCTCGTGACATCACACATCCCCCTCCTCGGGACCGACGTCCTCGTCGGGGTAAAGGCAGCGAAGAAGGCATCACGCCGGGAGAGGGCGTCCGCATTGCCGTGGTGCTTGCCAGACTGCTCTCTCTTCAACTCCTCCAACTCTAGGACCAGGGACTCAGCCTCCTGTTGTCTCTCCTTGAGTTTCTTACTGAACGCATCAGCCTTGGTTTTAGCAGAGTTTAGCTTCTGTTGAGCAGCTTTCAGTTCCTTCTCTCTCTCTGCCTCCGCATTCTTCATCTTGTTCTCCAACACCTTGTACTTCTCCTCTGCCTTCTTCTGGACCTCCTTACTACTGCGCAGGGTCTCCTCACACTCCTCGATGGTCCTGCGCAGCCTCTCCAGCTCCTCCTGTTGCTTAGGAAGGAGCTCTGTTGGAGTTTAGCCTGGAGGATATCTAACTCTTCTGTCTTCATGTCTAACTGTTGCTTTAACAAACGATACCTCTCAGCGGTCCCCTTCAGACCAGACAGTTCTTTGTCCAGATTCTGTAGCTCCGTCTCTGTGTCGGTCTGGGCACCTGCCATCCCTATCAGAGCCCGGGCGGGAGTGAGTAACTCGGAGGATTGCACCGGAGCCTTCCCAGGATGAGTCTTGCCTCTCCGTTTCCGAGGTACTCGGGTTATCCTCTCCTGAGACTCTCTCCAGAGTGGGTAAAAGGCTGGGCAGTCTCGTCCAATTAGGACAGGGACGGGGAGGGAATCAACCACCCCCGCCGTCGTGTGTATGGTTCCCCGTGTGCTGGTCATTGTAAGTTCAGTAATGGGGTATTCTCTGGTGTCCCCATGGACACAGGAAACTGGGAGGACTTTCCCGGGGTCAGACACGTTGGGCCACCAAATCCTTACGCACCAGGGTGGCCCAGCTACCAGAATCCAGTAAGGCCTCCCACATCATGGTGATTCACAGTTACCGGGCAGGTGGGGGGTCGATCTGGGCCGCCATCTACGACTCCCAAGAGCGAGGCAAAACGGTGTGTGGGTGCTGAGCTGGAGGACTCCGCAGTGGGCATAGGTTCATCGGCTGGTTTCCCACACTGCCAGGAGATATGTCCCATCTCCCCACACCGGTAACACTGTCGAGTTTCCCCCTCCTGGTGTACTCTTCTTGGACCCGCCTGGTTTCTGGCTCCCCCTGGAGCCGGGATAAGTCCTGACGTGGCTGGGTTCGAGACCTTGGGGTCCTTTGGACGGGTTCTTCCCATTTGTGGTGGGGCCGCACTCCTGGGGTCTTTTCGGGAAGCATTCAGCATCTCCGCTGTGGCCTGGTACTTTTCCACAGCTTCCACGGTCAGATCAGCCGTGGTCAAGGCCTGTTGACTGATGAACCGTTTTGCCTCATAAGGCAGGGGCGCGTAGGTAACGATCCACCACAACGGCCTCCACCACCGCCGCTGCTGTATTCCTCTGCGGATCCAGCCATTTCCTTGCGATTCGGACAAGTTCATGCATCTGCGCCCGAGGAGGTTGGTCTGGTTGGAAGGTCCAGCTGTGAAAGCGCTGGGCCATACCAAACTTTGTGAGTCCATATCTGCTGAGGATCTCAGACTTCAGGGGATCATAGTCAGTAACCTGGTCAGGGCCCAGGTCCCGGACAGCATTCAGCGATTCCCCGGTTAGAAAGGGGGCTAACAGACCAACCCACTGTTGCTTGGGCCAGGCTTCCCTAGTGGCCGTGGCCTCAAATGCATGCAGGTATGCCTCAATGTCATCGGTAGCTCCCATCTTAGATATAAAGTCACTTGCCTTTATTGGGCGGGTATTTTGGACCACCCTCTGTCTCTGCAACTGCAATTCCTCTGCCTTCAGAAGGTTGGCTTTCTTTTGCTCCTCCAAGAGAGCCACGTTTGCTTGCATCTGGGCTTGCTGGCCAGCAACAAGGGCTTTCAATATGTCCTCCATTTCAGTCGGCGGGGAGCCTACGGCCAACTTGGAAAACTGGGTGATCAAACCTTCGGTATCCTCCTCTGACATGCACTATTAACGCTTGAGCGTGCCCGTATTCTCCACCATCTGTGACGTCACGAGAGGCTACACAGCTTTCAGCGGGATTGCTCAAGTAGTGCAAGGAGACAAGGTTCAAACAAAACAAGGATTTTATTATAGGTCTTGGGAAATTAACGAAAATATAACAAAATTCTGTTCTCTTGTGGCTCTTTAAGGGTTAACAGTTCAGGGATGTCTCTTCCACATCCAAAATCATAATTCTCACTCGCTCAGATAACTTTTCCCCAGCCTTACTGTAGTCCACGTTGCAGCTAGTGGCCAACCCAGCAAAAAGTCCTTCCAAATGTCTCTCACGTATTTCCACAGGTGCATATATCCAAAGGTGAGTATTTCCCAAAGGTAAGTATCTCCAAATCCTTATATTCCTCATGGAAGTGGACGTGCAGCACTCTTGTCCTCCAGAGAGCCCAGGTTGGAGACTGTGTCTCTTCACCCCCCCAAACCTTCAGCTCATCAGCTCCTCATTTGTTTCAGCTGCGTGGGAAGATTGGCCATAGAGGGGTGGAGATCCCGACCATACCAGCAGATGGAGCCATAGCTGTCTGGGTTTGCAGCCACCTCAGGGGGATGTAACGTCCCTCCAGGACACAGCCTCTCGTGACATCACAATATATATATATATATATATATATATATATATTTGCGATAAAATAACATGGGGGATTGGAGGTGATGCAGACAATTACATTGATGGAAGTTACAATCTATCTGCCATATTAAAGCTGATACCACATCCCCCCAAAAAAAGAAAATAAATACCGCTATGCCCTCAGACGACCCATCAAACATGTAAAGCATCATTACAGGACTAACATTGAATCCTACTACTCTGACGCTCATCAGATGTGGCAGGGCTTGCACATTTTTACGGACTACAAAATGGAAACCAAGCCGCGAGCTGCCCAGTGACGCGAGCCTAACAGAAGGGCTAAATGCCTTTTATGCTTGCTTCGAGGCAAGCAACACTGAAGCATGCATGAGAGCACCAGCTGTTCCGGACTACTGTGTGATCACTCTCTCCGTAGCCGATGTGAGCAAGACCTTTAAACAAGTCAACATTCACAAGGCCGCGGGGCCAGACGGATTACCAGAACGTGTACTCAGAGCATGCTCGGACCAACTGGCAAGTGTTTTCACTGACATTTTCAACCTTTCCCTGACCGAGTCTGTAATACCTACATGTTTCAAGCAGACCACCATAGTTCCTGTGCCCAAGAAAGCGAAGGTAACCTGCCTAAATGACTACCGCCCCGTAGCACTAAAGTTGGTAGCCATGAAGTGCTTTGAAAGGCTGGTCATGGCGCACATCAACATCATCATCCTGGAAACCCTAGACCCACTCCAATTCGAGTACCGCCCCAACAGATCCACTGATGACGCAATCTCAATCGCACTGCACACTTCCTTTTCCAACCTGGACAAAAGGAACACCTATGTGAGAATGCTGTTCATTGACTACAGCACAGTGTTCAACACCAGAGTGTCTACAAAGCTCATCACTAAGCTAAGGACCCTGGGACTAAACACCTCCCTCTGCAACTGGATCCTGGACTCCCTGACGGGCTGCCCCCAGGTGGTAAGGGTAGGCAACAACACATCTACCACGCTGATCCTCAACACGGGGGCCCTTCAGGGGTGAGTGCCTACTCCGCTCCTGTACTCCCAGTTCACCTACGACTGCGTGGCCAAGCATGACTCCAACACCATCATCAAGTTTCCTGACGACACAACGGTGGTAGGCCTGATCACCGACAACGATGAGACAGCCTATAGGGAGGAGGTCAGACACCTGGCAGTGTGGTACCAGGACAACAACCTCTCCCTCAAAATGAGCAAGACAAAGGAGCTGATCGTGGACTACAGGAAAAGGCGGGCCGAACACGCCCTCATTTACATCGATGGGGCTGTAGTAGAGCGGGTCGAGAGTTTCAAGTTCCTTGGTGTCCACATCACCAACAAACTATCATGGTCCAAACACACCAAGACAGTCGTGAATAGGGCACGACAACGCCTTTTCCCCCTCAGGAGACTGAAAAGATTTGGCATGGGTCCCCATATCCTCAAAAAGTTCTATAGCTGCACCATCGAGAGAATCCTGACCGGTTGCATCACCAACTGTTATGGCATTTGCTCGGCATCCTACCGTAAGGCGCTACAGAGGGTAGTGTGTACGGCCGAGTACATCACTGGGGCCAAGCTTCCAAAAAATTGTAAAAGACTCCAGGAAGGCCCAAAAAATTGTAAAAGACTCCAGTTACCCAAGTCATAGACCTCTGTAGCTCAGCTGGTAGAGCACGGCGCTTGTAACGCCAAGGTAGTGGGTTCGATCCCCGGGACCACCCATACACAAAAATGTATGCACGCATGACTGTAAGTCGCTTTGGATAAAAGCGTCTGCTAAATGGCATATTATATTATTATTATTATAGACTGTTCTCTCTGCTACCGCACGGCAAGTGATGCCGGAGCGCCAAGTCTAGGTCCAAAAGGCTCCTTAACAGCTTCTACACCCAAGCCATAAGACTGCTGAACAATTCATCAAATGGCCACCCGGACTATGCGCTGTTTATTATCTATGTATAGTCACTTTACCCCTACCTACATGTACAAATTACCTCGACTAACCTGTACCCCCGCACATTGACTCGGTACCGGTACCCCCTGTACATAGCCTCGTTATTGTTATTTTATTGTGTTGCTGTTTTTATTTTATTTTTAACTTTATTTTATTTAGTAAATATTTTCTTAACTCTATTTTCTTAAAACTGCATTGTTGGTTAAGGGCTTGTAAGTAAGCATTTCACGGTAAGGCCTACACCTGCTGTATTTGGCACGTGTGACAAATACAATTTGATTTGATACACATTTCACCCTATATATTACTATCATACAACTATCATCATAGCGATCATCATAGCGATCATATTTTATTCTCTGTAACGAAATGGAACACATGCAGGTTCTAATAAGATATTGGTATTGATTGTGATACTGACATCTCTTCATCATATATTTAAAGTGGAATAACATCACATTTCGAAAATTGCCAAGTTCATAAACCCCTCTGACTCATTGTTGGTCTGTCGACGTGCACACCTCTCTCACTCAGGGAGAGCGAGGTAGCGCAAGAGCTACTTCACCAGGTTATGCAGCCCCCCACTCACTGCAGTACTAGTTAACTTTGTGGAATAACGCAAATCTACAACAATAATAAACTTTCTGTCACAGCGAACACTAAATTCAGGAAGCCCAATCGATTGTGAGATATGGCATATACCTTTTATGTGATAGATTTGAGTTGTGGGTTCACAATTTGACATTTTCTGAGATCTTTGCCAAGCAAGGAAAAAACACACGCACATGCAAAAACACACGTATGAGGGGACTCCTCATAAACAACACACCGGCAGTTTTCAAAATAGCCTACATTAGTCTTTAGCACGTCACTCTCTCCTCACAAGGGACGAGTGTGCTCCTAATCTCAGCTCGTTACCTGTATAAAAGACACCTGGGAGCCAGAAATCTTTCTGATTGAGAGGGGGTAAAATACTTATTTCCCTCATTAAAATGCAAATCAATTTATAACATTTTATTTTTATTTTATTTTTCTAGATTTTTTTGTTGTTATTCTCTCTCACTGTTCAAATAAACCTACCATTAAAATTATAGACTGATCATTTCTTTGTCAGTGGGCAAACGTACAAAATCAGCAGGGGATCAAATACTTTTTTTCCCTCACTGTATATACAGTACCATTCAATGTGCAGGGGTACGAGGTAATTACGAGGTAATTGAGGTAGCTACAGTGCCATGAAAAAGTATTTGCCCAGTGTCTAATTTTCTGTACTTTTGCATATTTTTTACTTTTTTCCCTCACTGTATGCCTTATTTGTTTCATATTTTGTAATTCCAGTTCAATTTTGATTAAAGTAGCCCTGAAGTGATTGCTGTAGTATATTATGTTTATGCTAGCAATTTAAATTAGTCTTCATTCAAATTTATTCCCCTAATATTATTATTTCAATAAAGTTATTGTTTTATTAATATTATATCACTAGTTTATGTCTTTCCTTATCATATGTAGTACTAAATGCTATTTGCATTTTTTGAGGGGTGCAGATATGTGTTTAATATACTGCACTATCTAGATAAAAAAGTGTCTGATCACAGAACATTCCATAGATTTTTTTTAAATACATCATTGCTCACTAAAACGTCTAACTCATTCACAGTAAAAGGTATTCATATTCTGATTTCAAAATTAGGAAGAATCAATATGCTCTAAGTTTTTTGGCAGTTTGGGAGAAAAGCATTGATTTTCATATAAGATACACATTTTCAAAGGTGTTTTTTCTTGACTGATTACAATTTCATTGATGTGGTGCTATTGTATGTCAAATCATTTGAAATAGCTGTTTCTCAGCTTTAAAAATATGTGTCTTGTTTTCATATATGGTTTGACATCAGCAAATGATTCTAATGTATGCACACCGAGGTCATGGTCCAGTAAAGAATTGAACATTCTGCCAGGCAGAAAAGGGTTAAGGAAGTCTCGAGGTTCTGCTCACCCTTCTATATTTTGTAGCTGTCTATTTACCACCACAAACTGATGCTGGCACTAAGACCGCACTCAACAAGCTGTATAGGGCCATAAGTAAACAAGAAAATGCTCACCTAGAGGTGGCGCTCCTAATAGCCGGTGATTTTAATGCAGGAAAACTGAAGTCCGTCTTACCTCATTTCTACCAGCACATCACCTGTGCAACTAGAGGCGAAAAAACTCTAGATCACGACTCGGGTAGATAAATCAATCGTCAGATTTCTGTTTTCACTGAATCTCCGTTTGGATATTTGGTAACAATTAGGCTGGTGAAATGTTAGCTAAGTTGAGATGAGTGCTAATGATCATCTTTATTCTTGTTTGCTCATATATTAGTTGATCAGAAAATGTTGCTAGCATACAAGTGGATTTTGGTCTTCACTCGCGTAGTAGCCTGTCCTACTCCCGACCAAAAGCCTGTTACTTGTCAGATAATCAATCAATTTGATTTTGTTTCACTGAATCTCTGTCTTTATATTTGGTTAATTGATCTCTGGCTGGATAAGTGGAAGTGGTAGCTCATTTATTTGTTTGCTCATCTATCACTGATCAGAAACATTTAGCATGCAATAATGTAGCCTAAATCAAGTGTATTATGTATCTATTCACTCACTTATATAGCCTATTAGCCTTATAAAGCCTAAGCTATTTTCCTTTCGTCCCAATCCCACTGAAACCCCAAATCCTGACTAATGTCTTGCATGAAAATTCCTAACCTTATTCTGTAGTCCATAGGTTGCATTATCAAAGCACATCTCGCCTATGCATGTCAAAATACCGCTATAATGTTTCCCCCGCTTCTCTGCGCTGTCTCATACTGCTGCCCATATGAGCGCTTCAGTAGAGAATGTGTGATCAACACAGTATGAGAGTAAATATGGATGTTTTCTTTACAGAGTTGGTCCTCGTTAAGATACCTTGATTTTTTAAACAATTTCCTCTCTTCATCTCTCCATTTTTCATGAGCTGATCTGCTATTTGTATAATCATCAACTCGATTTTGCCAAATAGGAGATATTCTGTCATTTGTTGGAGGTTATCTAGCAAGTTTAGCAACTTTGGTCATTTGACTTTTGTTTGAATGCCGTTACAAAGTTTGTATGATTCAACAACGCTATAGCCTACTCGGGGTGCACTCTGTGATTACTGAGCGCGCTCTATGTCGAGATAGCCTAGGCCTACTGCTGAAATGCTCTGAATTAATTAAGGAACATGATAACGATATGAATTTATGAACGGCCTTTTCGCAATTTACAACAATGTCATTGGCGATCAAAGTTACTCTTTCATTACAAAATATCAGTTTCACTTGCTGTGAAATTTTTACACAGTGGCGCAGCCAAGCCGGCAATGTGGCGCAGCGACAATTATATTTTGGGAGAACCCTGGCATAGTGACCATGTCTTGGTTTTAAACACTTTAATGGGCACTTCCGAGTTTTGTGGTATTTCCGGGACTCTATAGATAAATATGAATTATTCCTGGTATTGAAACTTGGTAGATTTTCTGGAAAATATGAATAATCCCTAGTCCCTTTCCCCAAGAACACCAAGGTAACCTGTCTAAATGACTATCGCACCATAGCGCTCACATCTGTAGACATGAAATGCTTTGAAAGGCTGGTCATGGCTCACATGGCTGGTCCTCTGTAGCTCAGCTGGTAGAGCACAGCGCTTGTAACGCCAGGGTAGTGGGTTCGATCCCCGGGACCACCCATACACAATAAAAAAATGTATGCACGCATGACTGTAAGTCGCTTTGGATAAAAGCGTCTGCTAAATGGCATATTATTATTATATCATCCCAGATACCCTGGACCCACTCCAATTCGCATACCGCCCCAATAGAGCCAAAGATGACAATCTCTATTGCACTCCACACTGCCTTTTCCAACCTGGACAAAAGGAACATCTACGTGAGAATGCTGAGGAGGTCAGAGACCTGGCAGTGTGGTGCCAGGACAACAACCTCTCCCTCAACCTCAGAAAGACAAAGGAGCTGATCGTGGACAAAAGGAAATAGAGGGCCGAGCATGCCCCCATTTACATTGACGGGGCTGTAGTGGAGCGGGTCGAGAGCTTCAAATTCCTTGGTGTCCACATCACTAAGGACCTATCATGGTCCAAACACACCAACACAGTCATGAAGAGGGCACGACAATGCCTCTTCCCCCTTAGGAGTCTGAAAAGATTTGTCATGGGCCCTAGATCCTCAAACATTTCTACAGCTGCACCATTGAGAGCATCTTGACTGGCTGCATCACTGCTTGGTATGGCAACTGCTTGGCATCCGACTGTAAGGCGCTACAGAAGGCCAGTACATCACTGGGGCCAAGCTCCCTGCCATCCAATACCTCTATACCAGGCAGTGTCAGTGGAAGGCCCTAAAAATGGTCAAAGACTCCGGCCACCCAAGTCATAGACTGTTCTCTTTGCTACCGCACTGCAAGCGGTACCGTAGTGCCAATTCTGGGACCAAAAGGCTCCTGAACAGCTTCTACCACCAAGCCATACCAAGCCATAAGGCTGCTGAACAGTTAATCAAATGGCTACACAGACTATTTGCATTGACCCCATTTTTGTTTTGCACTGACTCTCTTTCACTGTCTCTATGCACACTGAAATATACACACACACACACACACACACACACACGCATATTGATTCCACACACACACTCACACATCTACACACTTTCACACTCTTTCACACTTCAAAAATGCTGCTGCTACTGTTTATTATCTATCCTGATTGCCTAGTCACTTTTACCCCTACCTACATGTACTGTACATATTACTCAATTACACCAACTACCTCGTTGCACTGCACATTAACTCAGTACTGGTACTCCTTGTATAAAGCCTCGTTATTGTTATTTTATTGTGTTACTATTTCCTTTTTTTATTTAGCAAAATATCTGACTTTTTAACCCTGCATTGTTGGGAAAGGGCTCGCAAGTAAGAATTTCAGGGTAAAGTCTACACCTGTTGTTTTCGGCGCATGTCACAAATAAAATTTGATTCTACGAGTGGACTAAGGCGTTAATAAAAAGCGTTTTCAAGTGCAAATTTAGACCAATGGTTTTGGGAAACAGCTCGTAGATTTAATGATGGTCCTACGAAGGTTCTAACGATGAAATTAGCCTTAAGATGCTTTTGGGAAACCGGGCCCAGGGCCTTTGTAGCATTAGGATCATCGTTAGAACCTAATTATGATGTATTTTTAGTAGCCAAGGTGTTTCCCAGAGCCTTCGTTAGTAACGTGGCTCTTTAAAACCTTTGCACATCTACGAGTGATCCAGACCACTTGTAGAGCAGCCAAAGTGCATCTTTAGATGCTTTTTTGCACTTCTGTGTCACTTTACTCACAGAAGATCTCCGCTAAACATATAATGAAGATGTTTAGGCTATCTGTCTGACCAGCGCATTGAGTTCTGCTTATATCACACTATACCACAATAAACATAAAGTTCAAATGCTGAGACTCCGAGACCATTGATTGAGTGCTTTTGAAGTGACAGGTAGGCGCAAAATCTGTAGCCTATCTCCGCTGCATCGGATCAGCAAAATGGGCAGCACCCTACACACTAAAGCATGGACATTTTGGTAAAGAATACAGGCTACAAGATAGGTAGGGTAAGTCATGCCTATGTGAATGCAGCAGTACACACAGCTGTCTTACCTAAATAATGCCAACTCAATGCTAAAAGTAGTAGCCTAGTTATTCATGCGGGTAAACAAAAATACTGAATAGCAGTTTGGCTTAGAATACTGACAACTGCGAATGAATGAATGCAAACAGAACAAAAAAGCAGTAAAAAGTAGGCCTAGTAAACAAAATATCAGATCGATAAAGGTATAATAACAAAATCTATATTTAGTTACATTAACTGTAAACAAACACAGTAAACAAAAGGCGAATGGAGATCCAAATAACCAAAACATAGCCTACAGCCTACTACAGTGAGATGCAGCCATGCACAGCTGTCTTGCCCAACAAATAGGCCTATAGGCCTGCTTCAAACATGGAAAACCATGCCGCTCATGAGTACAGCAACACGTTGTGTTATGGCACAATACACTTCTGCCAGTCTACCATAAACATGTTTCCAATACGTACAGTTCCATTTACAACCACGAAAATCAATACACTACCAAGAAAACCATAATAGCCTAGTAATAGGGAACCACGTGACAAGATGGCGTATTGAACACACAGCGGTGCGAATCACCTCAAGATAAAAACATAATATTCAATATCAGTAAGTTAGACTAAATATTAGCACTTAATATACTCGTGGGTAATAACATTCAATCTGGATAATAACACAAACAAATCATAAGGCTAGAGAAATGTATCGACAAATATTACAACAACAAGCAACACTCAAACATGACGGAGGATAAACGAGGAGAATCATTCTCCAAGAGAAAACGCGACTCCTCGACGAATACAGATGATTTATGCTTTTCACCACTGGGACTGGTAAGTGTGGAAAGCGATCTGTTGAAGTCGATAAATGACAAACTGGGCATACTAGAGTCGGTCAGTAAGGATGCAAAGGAGTTGAAGGCGAGTCTTGAAATGAGTGACGAAAAAGCTGCGATAATTGAGAAAGCTAAAAGGGACAGTCACTAAGATAGAAACGGACGTTAAGGAACTTAAAAAGGAGAACAACTTTCTGGGAGAAACCTTACTAGACATACAGACTAGATCGATGAGAGAAAATCTAGTACTTACGGGTATCCAAGAAAAAGAAGGAGAGGTTAGTGAAAAAATTGTGAAGGACTTCTTTCTTACAGCGCTTCAAATCCCACTCGATGCTGTCTATAAAATCCAACTCGGACGTGTACACCGTTTCAGACAAAGAGAACAGAGATATGAGCGTCCAATCATTGCCAAATTTGCTTTATTTAAGGATAAAGTAATGGTTAAAAGCCTAGGTAAAAGACTTGCTGGCACCACTAATAGGCATGAATGATCAGTTCTCGAGGGAGATTGCAGAACGGCACAAAGTTCTGTACCCAATCTTCAAGGAAAATAGATTCAAAGGGAAGCGTGTTGCTCTCGTAGTCGATAAACTGTATATTGACAACCAAATGTTCCGCGACACAAAGACTATTCCATGGCTATTCTGAAAGTTCTAATAGAGGAGTCGAATAATGGAACACTCAATACTAGTCATGGTAGGGATTGTAATAATAAAAAAAACATTTATAATATTTATAGTATTTTATAAAGGGATAAGACAGCATTACAAGAAAGGATAACAAGCTAAATAATACATCTTCAAATATAACGAATTAGAACACAAGTACTCAATCAACATAGTGGAGACAAAAACATAGCAAACAGAAGACATAGAAGGCACAGTATGTGGGTATGTGTAGATGTATTGTGATGGGAGGTGTGGTGTGCATTTTTGTGTTTGGAAAAGTGTGGCGTTAAGTGAGTGAGAAAGGAAATGGTTGCATATCCCAGAACCAACGTGTGTCTGTGAGCAGGGGTTGTGAGAGAGAGCTTTCAATTGTGTGCAGATTAGGGATATACATTTTAAAATAAAGTATAAAGCTAATGTATTTTTTTTGTCCTATCATGATGGAACGGTCCCCCACCCTATATCCTAGACACCCACCTGAGCGACCCATTGACCTGCTGTAAGTTGCCTATATGCAGCCAAAACAGAAAGATAAATGCGGTCAGAGACCTACTAGAGCAGCACCGCCCCCTCAAGATTCTCAGCCTGCCTGGCAGGGTTGGTCCTACAAAGCCATAGCCCCCTGATGGGAGAGCATAATATACAAGGAAATTCTCAAAGCTGCTAATGAGAACCTTGACGACCTTGTACCTAGCTGGTGGGGATTCCGGTGGGGTACCCCCACCCAGGTAGTGGCAGTGCTGGCAACACTGGCTGCAGTAACCCATGGGGAGGGGGTCACACTCGGACAATCAGAGAGGGGGCCCTGGTGGCACAAAATAATTAAAGGTCTGACTGCACGGAGATGCTTGGGAAAAATGGTTAAAATGGTGGACCAGAGTGTTTGTGTTTCAGGGGAAGAGGGTGGATCTGATCTCCATCACCTAGGACTTGACATAGGTTAATCAAATCTCACATTTTTGTCAATTTCTGCTCAATCTTGCATGCTTTGCAGGATTGCAGCTGTTACTGCATTCGTAAATCAGGTCCTTTCTTGAGTTGGGCTCTGGGATGTAACAACCGTTGAGCATCTGAGCTTATGGTTGATTGTGGAGGAAAGGGGTTGAGTGTGTTAGAGTATGTGCGTGTGTGTGTGTATCCCAAATCTGTTGCAAGGGGGTAAGGATGTTAGGGAGAATATAGGATGAACCACAATAATTGTTTGTTAAAATAATAATTTGCAAATATACTTCTCCCATGGGCAAAGAAACTCAAAAGGGGTGATGATATTAATTAACAGTAATTTCGATCCGAATGTGCAAATTGTCCAAACAGATCCGCAAGGTAGATAGATGATTTTACCATAAACATATGGCTCATTAACCTTTACGGAACAAATAATGATGATCCACACTTTGACAATATACACTACCGTTCAAAAGTTTGGGGTCACTTAGAAATGTCCTTGTTTTCGAAAGAAATGTGATTTCTTTGTCCATTAAAATAACATCAAATTGTTCAGAAATACTGTGTAGACATTGTTAATGTTATAAATGGCTATTGTAGCTGGAAACGGCTGATTTATAATGGAATATCTACATAGGCGTACAGAGGCCATTATCAGCAACCATCAGTCCTGTGTTCCAATGGCACGTTGTGTTTGCTAATCCAAGTTTATCATTTTAAAAGGCTAATTGATCATTAGAAAACCCTTTTGCAATTATGTTAGCACAGCTGAAAACTGTTGTGCTGATTAAAGAAGCAAGACAACTGGCCTTCTTGAGACTAGTTGAGTATCTGGAGCATCAGCAATTGTGGGTTCGATTACAGGTTCAAAATGGCCAGAAACAAAGAACTTCCTTCTGAAACTCGTCAGTCTATTCTTGTTCTGAGAAATGAAGGCTGTTCCATGCGAGAAATTGCCAAGAAACTGAAGATCTCGTACAACGCTGTGTACTACTCCCTTCACAGAACAGCGCAAACTGGCTCTAACCAGAATAGAAAGAGGAGTGGGAGGCCCCGGTGCACAACTCAGCAAGAGGACAAATACATTAGAGTGTCTAGTTTGAGAAACAGATGCCTCACAGGTCCTCAACTGGCAATTTAAATAAATAGTACCCGCAAAACACCAGTCTCAACGTCAACAGTGAAGAGGCGACTCTGGGATGCTGACCTTCTAGGCAGAGTTGCAAAGAAAAAGCCATATCTCAGACTGGCCAATAAAAAGAACGATTAAGATGTTTCTCAAACTAGACACTCTCTAATGTATTTGTCCTCTTGCTCAGTTGTGCACAGGGGCCTCCCACTCCACTTTCTATTCTGGTTAGAGCCAGTTTCCTTCCTCATGATGCCATCTATTTTGTGAAGTGCACCAGTCCCTCCTGCAGCAAAGCACCCCCACAGCATGATGCTGCCACCCCCGTGCTTCACGGTTGGGATGGTATTCTTCGGCTTGCAAGCATTCCCCTTTTTCCTCCAAACATAATGATGGTAATTTTGGCCAAACAGTTCTATTTTTGTTTCATCAGACCAGAGGACATTTCTCCAAATAGTACGATCTTTGTCCCCATGTGCAGCTGCAAACCGTAGTCTGTCTTTTTTATGGCGGTTTTGGAGCAGTGGCTTCTTCCTTGCTGAGCGGCCTTTCAGGTTATATCGATATAGGACTCCTTTTACTGTGGATATAGATACTTTTGTACCTGTTTCCTCCAGCATCTTCACAAGGTCCTTTGCTATTGTTCTGGGATTGATTTGCACTTTTCGCACCAAAGTATGTTCATCTCTAGGAGACAGAACGCGTCTCCTTCCTGAGCGGTATGACGGCTGCGTGGTCCCTTGGTGTTTATACTTGCATACTATTGTTTGTACAGATGAACGTGGTACCTTCGGGCGCTTGGAAATTGCTCCCAAGGATGAACCAGAATTTTTTTTCTGAGGTCTTGGCTGATTTATTTTGATTTTCCCATGATGTCAAGCAAAGAGGCTCTGAGTTTGAAGGTAGGCCTTGAAATACATCCACAGGTACACCTCCAATTGACTCAAATGATGTCAATTAGCCTATCAGAAGCTTCTAAAGCCATTACATAATTTTGTGGAATTTTCCAAGCTGTTTAAAGGCACAGTCAACTTAGTGTATGTAAACTTCTGACCCACTGGAATTGTGATACTGTGAATTTCAAGTGAAATAATCTGTCTGTAAACAATTGTTGGAAAAATTACTTGTGTCATGTACAAAGTAGATATCCTAACCGACTTGCCAAAACTATAGTTTGTTAACAAGAAATTTGTGGAGTGGTTGAAAAACAAGTTTTAATGACTCCAACCTAAGTTTATGTAAACTTCCAACTTCAACTGTATATGGATGTATATGTATTTATATGTATGTATGTGTATGTATGTATGTAAATTATATGTATATATATATATATATATATTTGATAGAGAAATAAAACATATGGGGGATTGGATGTGATGCAGACAATTACATTTATGGAAGTTTATCTGCAATATTAAAGCTGATCTCCCCCCTCCAAAAAAAATATAAATAATAATAATAATAATAATAATAATAATATGACTAAAATAATTAAATATTAATAAATAAACTAAATTATAAATCAAAAAATTATAAAATCATAATAGAATAAATCATTTTCTCTGATGAAATATACCGATATGTAGCTATACCCAGGGGCGTCATTTGGGTTCTTGCATTGGAATTATATTGAATTCTGCAGTAACAGAGTATTCCAGCCACTCTCTTCCTATGAACCAGTTGCTATTAAATGAACATTTTTGTTCAGAAAACCTGCAGCTAGGGTAGGATTCTAGGCAAACCTGGGCTGGCTCCTCTGTTCCAAGATCGTCAGGAACAATCAGAGGTGGAGGGGGCTGTGGAGCCATTATCCTGGCGGCGCTTGTGGAAGGGTGGGTAGGCTCTGCACGCGGAGCTAGCTGGAGCTCGGCAGCATCATCGCTGCTTGGCTTGGTGGCATCCTCAGTGGTTTGATGCTGCTGCTGCTGCTCATCGCTCTCATTCTTCTTTTGGCTTTATTTGGGTACTTTGGCGAAGCCAATTCCTGATATCCATTGTGGCAGTGGCAGATTAGCTAGTTCGAGCTAGCTAAATATGCTAAGGCTAATAACACTTTTTACAGCTAACTAAACTCTGTAGTGCCCACAAATTGGGGAACCCAAATGTGGTCCTCTGTAGCTCAGCTGGAAGAGCACGGCGCTTGTAACGCCAAGGTAGTGGGTTCGAACCCTGGGACCACCCATACACTAAAAAAAAAAGAAAATGTATGCACGCATGACTGTAAGTCGCTTTGGATAAAAGCGTCTGCTAAATGGCTTATTATTATTATTATTAGTGGTGGGGCGTGAGGCAGAGTTGAGTGAAGCAGCTTCAACGGTAAACTTCAAATATTACGTTATTTACTTAGCCTACCACAGATGAGAAGTGTTTTTTACCACTTTTTATGGAAACCCAAAGGAATCATACATAACCCCCCCAGTGCCTTTCCATAGCCCCCTACACACAGCTGCGCACTCTGTCCATTGTGCTGACACAGCGCAGCGGAGACACAGATTTTGCGCCAACCTGTCACTCAATCATTTGAGCTTTTTGGATATTTTTATATAGGGATAAGAAACTAAAACTGAGGGGGCAAAGCCCCCTTTCGTCCCCTTGTGGAGCCGGGCTTTGTCTGACTGACTGCTGATAACTTCAGAAAAAAGTTGATTACAAATACAAAGTTGCAAAGGTATTTGCAATTATTACAAACAAGTGAAGGATAACATGAAAACCGAGAGTACTGCATTAAAAGATACATAGACTAGTGTACATGGGCCTATATAGGCTATTTCAATCATATTGAAATACATCTAATGTTCAATCAATTTAGTTATATTTTGTGACTAGGCTACTGTCTGTAATTTTTGCCTAGATGTATTTCATGATGTGTGACAACGTGTGCAATGATGTGCCCAATCTGTAAATTTGTGTTTTATTATTTGGTAAGCATAATATGCCGCCTCAATAGCCTATTTGCAGCCATAGGTGGTAATATATCTCAAGGAGCTGATCTGTCGTCAGTACTGTGGAATAATTCTACTGTTTTTTTTTGTTGTTGAATATTTTAACAGAATTTGGTGAAAAAATAAACGTAATACTTATATTTTACAAAGTTATTCCGTATTCTGGAACATGCTCTCCCAAGCGGGGACTTCAGTCCGCCATTAATTCAGAAGGTTTTGGAATTTTTGCTGCGTCACAAGATGTTATGGGATAGCCACCCCAGTGAAGGGGGAAAAAAGTATGCTCTCATGCCTGCTTTGTTTTCCAGACCTACAAAGTACGCTTATAAAACCTTCGGTAAACTTAGTACATTTTGCGTTCTTATGTTTGGAATAACACTTGAAAAAAGACAGTTGACTTTCGTACCGGCTATATGCTCTAGATAGTACACACGTACGCATTTTGGAACACGGTTTATAATCCCAGTCGGTATTAGACAGAATGTTGCGGCCCTGCCTGCCTATAGCGAAAACAAACTGTGGTTACACCATTGGCTCACAGCAAAAACTTGACCTTTTTCAAACGCAATTTTCTTGTTCTTGTTTTAATCAATTACAAAACTATATTTAAGAAAACCACAACATGTCTAAAGATTACTTTTCAACTTGCCTGCTCCCTAGCGTTTGAATTACTTAGAAAATCATAATATTGTAGGGCATCCCTCATGCCCCTTTTCATGATGGTGGTAGCAAGTGTTGATAAAACAAGTTTACTGGAGAACGGAGACCAAGTAGAGACTTTTGGACGAGGTGGATAATTGTATAATATGAGGCAGTTTATTCAGAGGTAAAGATATCTGTAAATAGCGTGCACGGACCCGTTCGTCAATCTCGTAGGGAGATATCTGAGAGCGCGCCCCCAAACATTGTGTGCTGACATTTTATACAATAAAATAAAGTAGGTTGATTCTAGGAGTTCTGATCTTCTGATTGGTCCTGATGAGTTGGGCGAGGTCACTTCCATTGCATTGGCTCTGAGTCGGGTTGTCTGTCTTCAGATGTTCAGCCTAAAAGAAGGGATTTTGTGTGTGCGTGTGTTATCAGTAATAATGTGTGTGTGTGTAATAATGTGTGTGTGTGTGTGTGTGTGTTTTGGGAAAATGTTCAGCCGAAAGAGGGGATTTTGTGTGTGCGTGTGTTATCAGTAATAATGTGTGTGTGTGTGTGTGTGTTTGTGTTTGTGTGTGTCATGGGAGAACTCGTGAGTTGGAAGGACTGAGAGACCTATGGCGTGGGTGTTGTTCTTAGCCACCTGCTGACAAGGCCGACAAGATAGAAGTCTTTGTCCATTGTATTAAATCCGAAGGCCCAACACAAGATGGGTCATGCACAAAATTTTAGCCAGACCAAGCTATAACATAATATATTTACTACGACAAATCCCTCTCTTCACGTCTCCCCAGAGACGTGACCAAGTAACAGTAAAGAAGGAAAACTTAAGACGTGACACAAGCTAACAGTGTAATTGGCAAAATAGGGAAAACTTTATCAGAAGATAAAGTTTTACATTCCCCCTCTTCACGTCTCACAAGAGACGTGACATAAAGCTTAAATGCTGCAATTTGGCAAAATAGGGAAAACTTTATCAGAAGATAAAGTTTTACATTCCCCCTCTTCACGTCTCACAAGAGACGTGACAAAGCTTAGATGCTATTCATCATCCAGATATCCTTGGTCAGCATCGTCAATAGCAAGCAAAGGAAACATCTGACCGTTATCTGCAGGATGCGGATCAATAGCGGTGGTTATAATCCTGGTTGTCAGCGTCCGTATGCATGGAATGCAACAGCATCCACAAAGCACTAGAATTGCAGCAAAAACAGAGATGGATACAAGTATAGAAGAAACAAGCGTTTTATATTTACCAAACGCATCCATCCAAGAGTCCCACATTGAAGTATCCACCCCTGAGTGGCTCTTCATTTTGCCATTAAGAGTTCGTAACCCTTCCAGGGCGACAGTCAAGCTGCCATCTGTGGCTGTATTGTTGGGAATAAAGGTACAACATTGTTCACCAAACATAGCACATACTCCTCCTTTTTCAGCCAGGAGCATGTCGACAGCAATACGATTTTGGAAAGCCATGAGAGAGGTCGCAGCCAACTGGCCATGCACCGCCTCAAAACCTTGTTGTGTCCAATTGCCTAATTTTTGAACATTAAAATGGACATAATTGATTCTGTCAACATTTTTATTAATTGTGCACCACCAGCAAAATGAAGATTCAAAACCTGCGGCTACTTGGTCAATCAATTTATACTCATCTGGTACCCCCTAGGGACCCCAATTGCATCAATGTAGGTTGGGTCCCCATGAGTAGGAGCCCACAGCGCGCCTGGTCCTGGTAGGAATTAAGTCAGACACATGGGTCACCAGCTCCTGAACACCTGTTGGATACACAGAAATTGGTAGCAAAAGAGAGACTAGTGCACAGGTGCCTGTGGCATTTCCAGGCAGTCCATCAAACAGATGAACGCCTCCACACCACCACCAGACATCAGCCCTGGAAACAGGTTTAAACTCAGCATTAGGCGTATAGATAAACCGACACCATCCAACAGGTACCATACCCAACAATGGTAGACCTTTCGTGAGATTAACACAGGTAAAGTTAGCTCTAGCCACCTGATAGGAAAAAATTGGTTTCTTAGTTGCTTTAGTAACCAAGGGATGAACTACGTCCCATAGTGTACAATTGGCGGAAGGGTTGTCATGTTTCATGACAGACAGGAAGCATTCTGGCGTAATGGCGGCAGGGATAATGCGAAGCAATGGCCGTGCCTCCATACAAACCACACAACTCTGATGAGTCACCTTTGCCGCTTCCTCAGTCAACAAGAGCCAGTTGTTAGAAAGGCCGGAGACACCTGTAGCGGTCAGGATTACATCATCCAAAGTAGGTGGAGTGGTAAGTAAAATAATAGAATTATTCTTATTACCATTTTCATTAATAGCCTGTGCTTTTGTGTTATTAATATGACAAATTCGAACCTTCCAATAGACTGGTGCAGTGGTACAGCTTACATAAGGAGCAAGTCTAAAGTCCTGGCAGCCTAATGCAATACCAGGATAGATAGTAAATTTGAGTCCTTTAGAGTTTTTGTCAAAGTCAAGAGTTTCCTCCATTGTTTTCCTAATGTAGTAGAGGTGCAACTGGACCAGTCATAATTAGTCTCACATACCAAGTTTGTCCAAGTCCAATCGCTATGGGTGTCCCCCACTGTCATATACCAGTCCCAGTCACGGTAGTAGGAAAGGTCTCTGAAGTCTACCCACGGCACTGTCGCAGTAGTGGTAACATTAAAGGGTATACATAATGTGGTGCTTCTATACAATTGTCTGGGCCCACAGGAAAGGGTGTTAGAGACAACTTGTCGTTTATTTACGTGGTGGCTGTGGCTTACATTCTGATCTGGGCTCAATGTGTCGGAGTGCAGGTTGATCGGACGTATGGTTGTGGCATTGAATGTGTCGTTAGGTTTACTAGTGGGTGTAATGGGTGTCTGTGTCATGTGCTGTACTGACCAGAGTATGATTCCTAGAGTAACCCCAATAGTTACAATCAGCAAAACAAGGAGTGGAGCAGAGCACCCCAGTCTCTCCCATGGTGGTCTGTCCCTCCTCTGTCTTTCCCCTCCAGTATCTGAAGATGGGAGTCTCCTCCACATATTCAGATAGTGTTGGTGTCAAGAATTTGATCCGAATTTAATGTGATTAAATCACTTCTGACTTCAGTCAGGGTTCTGGAAGGAGTTGGTGCTGGTGTACAATGTGTCAAGTGGTGCCAAGGTGCGCCTGATTTACCTTTGACCTGGACTGAGTGTGAAGTAACCTCCTTCACTTCGTACGGTCCAGTCCACCTGGGATCTTGCCACTTTCTCTTGTGAACCTTGATCCTTACCCAGTCGCCAACTTTTACCTTCAGCAGCGCCGGATCTCCCCGTCAGCTCCCCCTCTTGGACCTTGTGAATCTGTTTGGAGAGAGCTGCAGAGAGCTCCGTTAGTTTTCTCACATATTCAGACATTACAATTTGTTGTACATCAAGGGCGGGCATATGACCTCCCTCCCTTGGTGGACCAGGCATGACTCTACCAGTCATAATCTCATGTGGAGAGAGATGGGTGCCTGCTCCTGGAGAGGCTCTCATGGCCATCAACGCCAGGGGCAGAGCTTCAACCCACGTCAACTTTGAACCTGCACATACCTTGGCTATCTTAGCCTTCAAAGTTTGATTGGCGCGTTCCACGAGGCCCTGAGATTGCGGCCGGTACACAGACCCAAACTTGTGCACAATGCCGAACCTCTCCTCCACCTGTCTCAGGTGTTGGTTACTGAAATGGGACCCGTTGTCGGATCGAATTTGTCTTGGAACCCCATACCTTGGTATGAGTTCAGTCTGCAGCCACTTAATAACTGACCTAGCATCCTCACGTGCTGTTGGTATTGCCTCAACCCATTTGGAGAATCGATCTACCATTACCAATAAGTACCTTTTCCCATTAGTTACATTATCAGCCCCCATGTCAGTGTAATCTATGCTAATGTCCTGAAAACATGCATTAGGTACTGGGTATGAACCCATGGGTGTTTGGAAAGGTTTCTTTGGGTTGTGGCTGCCACAAATGCTGCACTCATCACAAAACAAGTCTGTCATGTCCTTAATGTGTGGGTGCCACCAAATATGGGAAACCTTCTGTAAAGTTTTGAGTTTCCCTTCATGGGTGGGCCCATGAGCCTCACGTATCAGCTCGGGACAGAGATTAGCTGGGGCCACCAACCTGCCGTCATGGCATCTCCAAAGTTCATCAGGTCCTTTGGTGGCTCCCATCTGTCCCCATACCGAGTGCTCATACGGGCCCGCTGTAAATTGTAGTTCCTTTATGTGTTGGTCTGTGAGTTCTGTTCTAGCTGGTTGAGTCTGCAGCACCATCTGTCTTGGAGTGTAGCCCCCAGCTTTCTTGGCTGCTTTGTCAGCTGCGTCATTTCCCTCGCTGACTTTGTTCTTGAGTTGCTGATGTCCTTTGCACTTCATGATGGCCACCTGCTCAGGTAGTGAGACTGCTTTTATCAGTCTCTCCATTTGTGCCTTGTGTTTGATCGGAAGGTTTCCTGTTGTGGTGAAGTTACGTCTGACCCATTGTGGTCCATCTGTATGGACTGCTCCATGAGCATATGCTGAGTCAGTGTAGATGTTCACAGTCTTTCCTTCAGCCTTTTCCAGGGCTTGAGTCAAACCAATGATCTCGGCTAGTTGGGCTGAGGCAGGTTGTGGGATGATGTCTGATTCCAGGGTCACGTGTGACCCGTCTGGAAGCTGCTGTACCACTGCATATGCTGCTATGTTCCCTTCTTCTCCTCTATAGCAGCATCCATCGGTGTACAACCATAGATCAGGATTGGTAAGGGGTTCGTTTCCCAAGTCTGGTCGCAGTTTCAGTTCCTGTGCCGCCCTCTCTTCGCAGGAGTGTGCCAACCCTTCTTCTGCATTGAGTGCGTCTGCCATGTTTTTGTCGGTGTTGACAAAAGTAATGTGTGATTGGGTGCATTTATTCTGGATTTTGTTCTTTCTTTCAGCGCTGAACGTGAATTCCTTGCTCATCAGATATGCTGCAACCCCATGGTGCGTATGGATTTCCAATTTGTGGCACATTACCAGGTGGGCGGTTTTTTCAATAGCTTTTGCCACTGCAGCCACGTACCTGGAACATGTTGTCTGACCTGCTTCAATATGGTCCAACTTAGAGGAATGATACATCAGTACTCTTCTCTCCCCCTCTTGTTTCTGAAAAAGGATGGAAGAAGTGAACCCCTCCTTTTCAGAAACATCAAGATGAAATTTGTTTTTGTAGTCGGGTGCTGTCAGAGCTGCTGCCACCGAGAGATCGGTTTTTAGGAGAGCAAACGCTGTTGATGCTTCAGGTGTCCAGGTAAGTGAGGAGTGTAAGTTTCTTGGTCCTGCTTCTCTCACTATTTCTCTCAGTGGTTCAGTCCTGGATGTGTAGTCAGGGATGTGGGTACGGCTGTACCCTGTCAACCCCAGGAAGGACAACATGCCTGACACTGTGGTGGGACGTGGATGATGGAGTATGGAATCTCGGTGGGATTTCGAGAGACCAGCACCTTCTCCTGAGATTTCTCTGCCAAGGAAAAGGACAGTTCTGCGACAGGACTGGACTTTGCTCATTTTGACCTTGTAGCCTTTGACAGCCAAGAAGTCAAGTAGGGTTTTTGTCATTTGTAGACAGAGATCAGATGTGGGAGCCCCCCAGCAGAAGGTCATCTACATATTGGATGAGTATCACTCCTTCAGGGATTTTCAATTCAGCCAGGTGTGTCTTTAGGATATGATTGAAGATTCGGGAGAACACCTGTAACCCTGTGGAAGAACCGAATACGTATACTGTTGATGTTCATATGTGAAGGCAAAGAGAGGCTGTGAAGCCTCATCCAGTGGAATGCTGAAGAAGGCATTAGCCAGATCCACAACGGTGAAGTATTGGTATTTTGGTGAGAGATTACTCAGTGTAATGTGAGGGTCAGGGACAGGTAGGTCAATGGGTGCAGTGACGTCGTTCACTGCTCGGAAGTCTTGTACCATCCGGTATGTTTCACCTCCTGTTTTCAAGACTGGTAAGATTGGTGTGTTCCATGGAGACACAGTGCGATATATGACACGAGCTCCCAACAACCCATCTATGGTTGGTTTGATCCCCATGGTCTGTTCAGGTTTCAGACGGTACTGTGTTCGGTAGATAGGAATTTGATCAGGGTTGAGTAAGGTGATGGTGACTGGTGCCACCTGTAGTTGTCCAACATCAAATGGGGTGTGTGTCCATATGCCTTCATCAATGGTGGAAAGCAGTGCTTGTGATGAGGGGTGGTCTGTGTAAGGTTTACCATGGTGTCTTGGGAGAGTCAAACGTTCAGGAAGGCAATGTTCCTCTGTGTCAACTGTCATAAACCTCCACATGTTCTCAGTGGTGGCTTTGGTTATTCCTGGAGTTTGGGTGGGTTCCCACTGGAGTTTGGATGCTCTTCTGATCATAGGCCCAAGGCTCCTTGCTTCAAAACCGTTTCCAACTGCCAGTGTAACATGGGGAGCAGATTCTTCGCCCAGTAGGTACCAGGATTTCAAATGGGAAGGTAGGATAACCGGAGCAGCCACTCCTTCCTGTCCACACACTATGGTACAACATCTGATTGTTGGTGTCAGGTGCATCATGTTTTCATCCCAGTCATCGGTATATGGGTTGACATCATTATCAGTCACATTAAGTGTACAGTGGATTTCAGCTTGAGGAGTCTTGTATGGGTGAAATGTGTAAATGAGTTGTCTCAGCTGGTTGAACTTGAATTGAACCTCAGGGGTTCCTTGGCCGGATTCGATGCACTTCAACCAGTATATTTCTTGGGTCAGGGAGAGCACTGGGGTTGGGATGATGGGTAGCATCAGCACCCTAACTGGATGAACTGGTGTGGAGGTAATGGGATCAATGGAAACCTCCACACCCTTTTCGGTAAGGTAGATTGAACATTTCAGTTTGCACAATAGGTCCCTTCCTAATAGGTTGATTGGACAGTTGGGACAATATAGGAATTGATGCTTCAAATTGGAAGGGCCCCATTGGAAGAGCAATGGTATGGTCTTAGTGCCATGTTCCCCACTAGGTGTCCTCCTTGCACCACGAACACAGGCGCTTGTACCACTGCAGGACTTAGGAATGGGTTATAAGGGTTAGTTGGAGGAGTGGGTGTGTATGCGGGTGGTGTGCTCTTCGCTTCCTGTGGCAGGGTCGGATACAGTGGTGCTGAGGGCGCTGGTATGTCACTCATGGACTGTGTCCCCACTATTGGTGTTGTCTCAGTTGTGGGTTCAATCACCACACCCATCATGTCTGGTTTCTTGTATGGGTGTGCTCGTCGTGTTTCCTCAATTGCCCACGTACCTATCCTTAGCTCAGCCTCTGCTCTCTCTCTGTGTTTAGTCCCTTCCTTCTTGAATAAGTGAGACTTATTCCTTTTCACTTCACTTTCTGTTCCTTCCCTCACTGCCTCCCCTAGCTCTATCTCCATAGAGGTGAGTTGCCCTTTAGACGGGGCACCCCCGCTAAAGTAACCTGCCTGTGTCCATTTGAGTCTCACTCCCTCCCACACTTTCTTTACTGTCTTATACTGTTCTTTCCCTCCCGCTCTATCCTGTATTCTTTGATGTAGATATTCATTAAATTTGAGTTTTGGGACGGTAGTGGTTGCCATGGTTATACAGTTTATTAGACTATCTTGGTGCTCTTAGCCCGTCACTGGCCGAATCCAGCAATGTATTCTTGGCGCTGACTGAGATTTATCTCTGATGTCCCACCCTCGTACACAAAAAAATGTTCAATGCTTTATTATTAGGAATTATTTTGCAAAAGGTATTATTGTTTTTCAATTATTCGAATTATTATATATTTTCCCAAAAGGTATCAGAACCGCCCTTTTGGAACAATATATTAACAAACCGAGCGCTCCCAAAACAATCATCAATTTAATCCCATGAATTATTTTGCAAAAGTTATTATTGTCTTTCAGGTACTCGAGCTATTATATACTTTCCCAAAAGGTATCAGAATCGCCCTTTTGGAAGAATACATTAACAAACCCAAGCGCTCCTAAAATAATTATCAATCTAATTCTAGGGATTTATTTAGCAAAAGTTATTATTGTTTTTCAGGTATTCGAGTTATTATATATTTTCCCAAAAGGTATCAGAATCGCCCTTTTGGAACAATATATTAGCAAACTCGAGCGCTCCCAAAATAATTATCAATTTAATTTTGGGAATTATTTTGCAAAAGTTATTATTGTTTTTCAATTATTCGAATTATTATATATTTTCCCAAAAGGTATCAGAATCGCCCTTTTGGAAGAATATATTAGCAAACTCGAGCGCTTCCAAAACAATTATCAATCTAATTCTAGGAATTATTGAAATACCAACACCGCAAGAGGGAAAAAGTTCAAGTCAGCTTTTAGCGCAGCGGCTACATAACAGGCAAAATAGGACTCGGTGGTCCTCTTAAAAGTTATCAACTAGTTAGTCTCATGAAACGGCCAATCTTACACAACATTCAGGTTATCATTTCAACAATTACATTTTTCATTACATATCAGCATCAACACACGAATTCAGTTTAAGTTCCTCACAGTACATATAGTTGAGTGCCACGTCAACCAAATTGCCCGACTATCTGAACTTGTATTTTTTATTATATATTTTTTTGATTCTCCTCAAGGAGACTCCCAGTCGTTTAAACCATTCAACTGGCGTCTAGTCGGGAGAACCTTTTCTGGACTTGGATTCTCACGGAATTAACTCAACCCGACTATCTGAATCTTTTTATCAAGTCACCAGATCCTTCTCTTGTGGATCAAATAAAAGGGTCCATCGCTTGTGAACCAAAAACTGTAATAGGCTTCTCACTAGAAAGCCGCATTTCAACAGGAAATAAAACCACTGTAACTAGACTTCTTCTCTTAGAGTCACATTTCAACAGTAAAAACCTAAGATTTCAGATATCAACAGCAAAAAATAAAAGGGTCCGTCTCTCGTGAACCTCAACCTCTGTAACTAGACTCCTCCCCTAGAGAGTCACATTTCAACAGTAAAAATAAAAGGGTCCATTTCTAGTGAACCAAACCTCTGTAAATAGACTCCTCACTAGATAATCACATTTCAACAGAAAATAAAAGTCGGTCCTTCTCTTGTGAACCACTGTAACTAGACTCCTCTCTAGAGAGTCACATTTCAACAGTAAAAACCTAAAGAATTCAGATATCTTTACATATGTGCCTTTTGAGTCATAATAGATATGTTATAAATTTATCAGTAATCCATACTCACGCCCAGTACTACTGATCATAATTTGGGTTTATCCTACAATACAATATGCAGATTTTGTTTTAACAGGTTCTGCTTACCTTTGTATTGACGGCCGTCTAGATCAGTTTCCTGAGGCGAGCTGGATTCCCGGCTGCTCCTGCGGATCAGGTCACCCGTCCTTTCAGATCCGTCTCTTACTTGTCTCCTGTCTCTATCAACTTTTATGGACCGAATTCAGAGTTAGAAAACCCTCCTCTGCTACCAAGTTTTGTTGATAAAACAAGTTTACTGGAGAACGGAGACCAAGTAGAGACTTTTGGACGAGGTGGATAATTGTATAATATGAGGCAGTTTATTCAGAGGTAAAGATATCTGTAAATAGCGTGCACGGACCCGTTCGTCAATCTCGTAGGGAGATATCTGAGAGCGCGCCCCCAAACATTGTGTGCTGACATTTTATACAATAAAATAAAGTAGGTTGATTCTAGGAGTTCTGATCTTCTGATTGGTCCTGATGAGTTGGGCGAGGTCACTTCCATTGCATTGGCTCTGAGTCGGGTTGTCTGTCTTCAGATGTTCAGCCTAAAAGAAGGGATTTTGTGTGTGCGTGTGTTATCAGTAATAATGTGTGTGTGTGTAATAATGTGTGTGTGTGTGTGTGTGTTTTGGGAAAATGTTCAGCCGAAAGAGGGGATTTTGTGTGTGCGTGTGTTATCAGTAATAATGTGTGTGTGTGTGTGTGTGTTTGTGTTTGTGTGTGTCATGGGAGAACTCGTGAGTTGGAAGGACTGAGAGACCTATGGCGTGGGTGTTGTTCTTAGCCACCTGCTGACAAGGCCGACAAGATAGAAGTCTTTGTCCATTGTATTAAATCCGAAGGCCCAACACAAGATGGGTCATGCACAAAATTTTAGCCAGACCAAGCTATAACATAATATATTTACTACGACACAAGAAAGACTGTTTGTTTTCCCCAATTTGTGGGCATGGTCAAGATAATTTTCTTATTATTGAGTGAATACCGAATCAGGGTATGTTTAGCTGAGGTATGTGTATAGCCTCAACCTGGTCTCAGAGCATTTCGTATTATTCTGTACGTAAATCCGAGACATCCGAGACCATTTCGTATGATATGTTACAAATTACAATTCGTAAAATATGCAAAATGTACAATATGTTAAGAATTTGCTAAACATATGATATGTTATGAATTCTAGCTAGGTGGCTAGCATTAGCTAGCTCGCTAACATTAGCTAGGCTAGGGGTTACGGTTAGGTGTTAGGGTTAAGTTTAGGAGTTAGGTTAAAGGGTTAAGGTTAGGGTTAGGTGAAGGGTTCGCTAAAAGGGTTAAGGTTAGGGTTAGGGTTAGGGGAAGCGTTAGCTAACATGTTAAGTAGTTGCAAAGTAGCTAAAAAGTAATAAGTATACTGAACAAATATGTAAAGTGTTGATCCCATGTTTCATGAGCTGAAATAAAAGATCCAGAAATGTTCCATACGCACACAAAGCTTATTTCTCTCAAATGTTGTGCACAAATTTGTTTACATCCCTGTTAGTGAGCATTTATCCTTTCCCAAGATAATCCATCCACCTGTCAGGTGTGGCATTTCAAGAAGCTGATTAAACAGCGTGATCATTACACAGGTGCACCTTGTGCTGGGGAAAATAAAAGGCCACTCTAAAATGTGCAATTTTGTCACACAACACAATGCCACAGATGTCTCATGTTTTAGGGAGTGTGCAATTGGCATGCTGACTGCAGGAATGTCCACCAGAGCTATTGCCAGATAATGTAATGTTAATTTCTCTACCAATGTTGTTTTAAAGAATTTGGCAGTAAGTCCAACCGGCCTCACAATCGCAGATCACGTCTAGCCACGCAAGCCCAGGACCTCCACATCTGGCTTCTTCACCTGCGGGATCGTCTGAGACCAGCCACCCAGACAGCTGATGCAACTGTGGGTTTGGACAACAGAAACATTTCTGCACAAACTCTCTCAGGGAAGCTCTTCTGCGTGCTCGTCATCCTCACCAGCATCTTGACCTGACTGCAGTTCGGCGTCGTAACCAACTTTAGTGGGCAAATGCTCACCTTCAATGGAAACTGGCACACTGGAGGAGTGTGCTCTTCACCGATGAATCCCAGTTTCCACTGTACCAGGGAGATGGCAGACAGCGTGTATGGTGTCATGTGGGCAAGCAGTTTGCTGATGTCAACGTTGTGAACAGAGTGCCCCATGGTGGCGGTGGGGTTATGGGCTGGCATAAGCTACGGACAACGAACACAATATAATTTTAGCGATGCCAATTTGAATGCACAGAGATACCGTGACGAGATCCTGAGGGCCAGTATCGTGCCATTCATCCACCACCATCCCCTCATGTTTCAGCATGGTAATGCACGGCCCCATGTCGCAAGAATCTGTACACAATTCCTAGAAGGTGAAAATGTCCCAGTTCTTCCATGGCCTGCATACTCACCAGACATGTCACTCATTGAGCATGTTTGGGATGCTCTGGATTGACGTGTACCACAGCATGTTCCAGTTTCCATCAATATTCAGCAACTTCACACAGCCATTGAAGAGGAGTGGGACAACATTCCACAGGCCACAATCAACAGCCTGATCAACTTTATGTGAAGGAGATGTGTCATGCTGCATGAGGCAAATGGTGGTTACACCAGACAGACACTGACAGTTTTTTTGATCGACACCCCTACCTTTTTAAAAAGGTTTCTGTGACCAACAGATGCCTATCTGCATTCCCAGTCATGTGAAATCCATAGATTAGGGGCTAATTAATTTATTTAAATTGACTGATTTCCTTATATGAACAATAACTCAGTCAAATCTTTGAATTTGTTGCATGTTGCGTGTATATTTTTGTTCAGTGTAGTTGAAAAGTTGCTAATTAGCTAAAATTGTCTGTGATGAGATTCGATCTAGAACGTTTTGGATTGCTAGATGTTCGCGTTATACAGCCACCCAACCACTCTAGTTTCGTTTTTTTCCGAATTATATGAAATGCTCTGAAACCTGGTTTAATAGCCTACAGTTCCGTGGGAATGCAAAAAAACATCTAACGACCACTTAGCTCTTCTACGGGTGGTCTGAGGCAGGCCCGGTTTCCCAAAAGCATTTTAAGGCTAAATTCGTCGTTAGAACCTTCATAGAAGCATCGTTAAATCTCCGAGCTGTTTCCCAAAACCATCGTTATTAACGTTGCACTTAATCTAAGGTAATCTAACCGCTCATATAATAGCTAATGTCGCGTTCACGTTTTAGTCATAACTAGGAACAATCGGAAATGTTCGAACACGACACGTGATGAACTACAACCAGTTTGCAAGTCAGTCATTTCCGAGTTTCCTAGTTATGATTAGCATTTGAACACGGCATAAGTGCGTCAGATGCTTATTTGCCCTTCCACATCACTTTATATACAGAAAATCTCCGCTAAACATAGAATCAAATGTTTTATCCGTCTCTCTGTGACCGCAGATAACTTCAAAACAAAGTTGACTACAGATAGCCTACAAAGTTGCCAATATCTTTGCAATTGAGGTCCCCTGTGGCTCAGTTGGTTGAGCATGGCGCTTGAAACGCCAGGGTTGTGGGTAAGAGCGTCTGCTAAATACTAAAATGTAAATTACACAAACAAGCGAAGTATAAAAACATGCTTAAAATAAAAACCGAGATGACTGTATTAAAATATAAACAGAAGGCTATAGGCCTATTTCAATCATATTGAAATACATTTAATGAGTTATATTTTGCTCCCTGTAGCCTACTGTCTGTAATTTGTCTCACTGTGTGTAATGTGCGCAATGATGTGCCAAATCGGTGATTTAGTAAATGTTTATTGGGTACGCATTAGAATAAGACGCCTCAATATTTGCAGCCGTAGGCGTTAATATCGCTCTAGGAGCTGATCCGTCGTCATTATTGTGAACTAATTATAATGTTAAAGTAAGATTTTAATAGAGAAAGCTGATCCAAGAGTAGCGCTCCCTTTCTTTCAATCCTATCAGTATCGACACAAGCTCCAACGACGCACCTAGCGACCGTTCTCTCTGCTTGGTGTTTTGGGAAACGCTTATTACTTCTTCCGCGGTTGCATCGTTAAAACACTCATAAGCCTACATTTCATCGCTATCGGGAAACAGGGCCCAGGTTAATACATCAGCACTCTTGTTCAATTGCAGAACCTTTAGGCTACTGTTATTCCAAAAATGTTATATGAGAGTTCTAATAATGGATTGACATATGATGACTATATAGTCCAAAGTAATGTTGTCTCATTGAGATATAGGCCTACCATAGGTTCATAGTAAGTAGGCTTAAAATAAATTAATCACAGATCCTTGTCCACTTGCGACCAGGTCACGAACTTGTCAGTAAACTTTATTATTGTATTTTATTGTAACGTTTTCAAAGCACACCAGCCAGTTTGTGTGTGTGATTTACAGTATTCGAACCAACTTGATGCGTAGGCCTGCATCCAGAGCCTATATAGCCTATATGACTCTACCTATCTATCTAATTCCATAAATAGATGGAGAGATCAGTGAAAATGTTTATTGGGATTGGACACAGCTGGATGGATCGCTGTAGTAAAACATGTTGCTTGTCTTCTTCGCAATTTTTATGCTACCACTCATTTTTGTTAGGATAAGCTAGGCATTTATTTGAGATCCGTGGACACCTTGTTCAGTGTCGTGATATTTAAATGATTTGATTCACATATTGACCACAACATTGTAAGGTTTCTATCACATTATCGAAAAACGTATTTCAATACCGCCATTATAATATAATAATATATTTTTTTACAGTAGCCTAGTTCAGAATAAGAATACGAATCGAATATGCTATTAATTGTTAATTTAGGTTATATTAATTATTTTGTCTGAAAGCCTAGGTCTAGCACAATGATTATGATTATTATGACGTAGTAGCGTGCAAGATTAAGTTTGTGATTCCAGCATCCCGTGTAGCTCAGTTGGTAGCGCATGGCGTTTGCAACGCCCAGGGTTGTGGGTTCGTTCCCACCGGGGACCAGTATGAAAAAAAAAGAATAATAATGTATGCACTCACTAACTGTAAGTTTCTCTGGATAAGAGCGTCTGCTAAATGACTAAAATGTAAATGTCCTCATAGTCACTTTTGATTGATTAGCTACATCATAAGGGGTCATTTCTACACCAGGGTAATTTTCGCTCTAGCCCCAAGCACTGTTTGCTTGGCGGGGTTGTAACGACCCCTCGCGCCTTTGATCTTCAGGGATATGGATGGTAACTTATTAACAGATTAATTAAGACAACAACAATAACGATGGTGTAATACCGATGCAATTGCTGTGGGTTTTTATTTGTAGGTTTAAGCATTAAATAATAAATACTTTTTGGAGAAGGTCTTCATTTAGTACCATTTTATTTCAGACATTTTGACTAAAGTGGGATGGTCAAAATTGTGATTTCTCCATTCATTGACTTAGAACATTTCTAATTTCACCTTATTTTGATAATTGGGCAAGCAGTCACATTTGCGTTTCTTTTACTCACACATAAGTAGGCCATTATTTGTAAACATAATAGGCTATAGAGGCAAGGGAAAATATATTATAATTGAAATAGTTTATCAGACATAATTTTACATTTATTAATTTTGAATAGGGCTGTTTCGTGAACCGAGACCTGAAAGATATAATCGAAACAAATACACGTAGGCCTATCATTGACTGTCGACTGACTTATTTTACTGCTCATAGTTGTTGTAGTTACACGAAATCAATCGTGTCTCAATCAAATTATTGCTCGATAGCATTTCCTGTTTAAATGAAGTAAAAATATAAAGGACCATTCAACAGCAGTTTTCTCTATCTTTTTTTCTCTCCAAAATGTTTACACCAGCTCTCCAGAACAATTTAAACGTGCGCCAAATTTCTCTCTCACATTGGGCTGGACAAATTATTTCATATGGTGGGTGCAACGCCTTTTTTAAGAGCAATTAACTGTGACTACACTTGTAAAGAAAAGTGTTGCTCTTCCGCACACGTTCATTGGGGAATACGTTTTCTGCGTCATTTAAACAACTGCCTTTTACGAGCTCAACGGGATGGCTGTGTAACCCCGCATTTTGGAGTATTTCTTCCCAGATTGTTGCGATTTTCCTGCGGTTTTAACAAGGTAGGCAGAGCGGCTGGCCCAGACCCCCGAAGAGAGGTGTGCTGCTGCAATCCGGGCTGCAGCAGGATCATCTACAGGGCGTCAATCCAATATGCTAATCTATCAAAAAAAGAAAAAATTCTATGGCTATGCAGAGCAGCGAACATCAGTCTTCGAATTGATTGATTTTAAATTAAATGAAAAACAGTGCTTTCAAACACTGCATTATCTTGTGCATTTGTTATTTATCTATTACCTATTCCATTTAGGCCTATATATTGGCATATACACATAGGCTACATACACTACATGACCAAAAGTATGTGGACACCTGCTCTTCGAACATCTCATTCCAAAATCATGGGCATTCATATGGAGTTGCCCCACAGTTGGTCCTATGCAATGGGGCAGGTAGCCTTCTCCAGGCATCCGCCAAACTCAGATTCATCCGTCTGACTGCCAGATGGTGAAGCTGATTCATCACTCCAGAGAACGCGTTTTGACTGCTCCAGAGTCCAATGGCGGTGAGCTTTACACCACTCCAGCCGACGCTTGGCATTGCGCGTGGTGATCTTAGACTTGTGTAAGGCTGCTCAGCCATGGAAACCCGTTCTTGTGCTGACGTTGCTTCCAGAAGCAGTTTGGAACTTGGTAGTGAGTTTTGCAACCGAGGACAGACCATTTTTACCTGCTTCAGCACTCGGGTGGTCCTGTTCTGTGAGCTTGTGTGGCCTACCACTTCGCAGCTGAGCCGTTGTTGCGCCTAGACATTTCCACTTCACAATAACAGCACTTACAGTTGACCAGGGCAGAAATTTTACAAACTGACTTGTTGGAAAGGTGACATCCTATGAAGGTGCCACCTTAAAAATCACTGAGCTCTTCAGTATGGGCCATTCTACTGCCAAAGTTTCTATAGAGATTGCATGGCTGTGTGCTCGATTTTATACACCTGTCAGCAACGGGTGAGGCTAAAATTGCCGAATCCACTAATTTGAACTGATGTCCACATACTTTTGACCATGTAGTGTATTTCTTTATTCCACATGGTCAGGGCCTTGTTTCCAAGAGCCTTCGTAGCGTTAAGATCATCGTTAGAATCTTCATACAATGTAGCTTTAGTAGCCGGGGTGTTTCCCAGAGCCGTGTTTCACAGAGCCTTCGTTAGTAACGTGGCTCTTAAACATGTTCACACATCTGCGAGTGATCCAGACCACTCGTAGAGTAGCCAAAGAACATCGTCAGTTGTTTTTTGCGCTTCCTCGTCACTTTATTCAAGATCTTCGCTAAACATAGAATCAAGATCTGTCTGACTGTGACTGCCGATAACTTCAGAACGAAGTTGACCGCAAATACAAAGTTGCCAAAGTATTTTCAATTGTTACAAACAGGTGAAGGATAAAATTATTGTAAAATGAAAACCGAGATGACTGCATTAAACGATACATAGGCTAGATGGGCCTATATAGGCTATTTCAATCATACCAAAATCATGTTAATGTTCAATCAATTGAGTTCTAGTTTGTAACTAGGCTACTGTCTGTAATTTTTGCCTCAATGTGTTTCATGATGTATGACAACATGTGCGCAATGATGTGCCCGGTCTGTGATTTAGTGCATTATTATTGGGTAAGCATAATAAGCTGTCTAAATAGCCTATTTGCAGCCATAGGTGGTAATATCTCTCTAGGAGCTGATCTGTCTATTGTGGAATACTTCTGTTGTTAAGGTAAGATTTGAATGAAGAAAGCTGATCCGAGAGCAGCGCTGCTTTTCTTTCGATCCTATAGTATCGACACATGGTCTAACGACGCACTTAGTGAACGTTCTCTCTATGTGCTTGTTTGGGAAACACGTAAATAACGATGCATCTGGTACGATCGTCGTAATGCTTAAGTTACATCGCCACTGGGAAACGAGGCCCAGGCCAAACGTCAATGATGGCTGTAAATGCAATTTATCATGAAGAGGTTGGCCTAAGCAAGTCTTGAACCATTCATGTAGTTCGTATACAAATTGGTAGGTTAAGCGATGATCTTAACCAAAGGGAATTTATATTACCCTTTGGTTAAGATCATTGCTGAATATTTGAATAGGTTTCGCTGAAGAGGTTGTAGGCCTATAGGCTACTTATGGACATGGTGTAGTGCAAAGCCGTACATTATATGCTAATTGTCTTTTTTTATGCTAAATAAGAAATGTCAATAAATGTGCAACCTAATCCTATCGCATTTTACAAACCACATTGTGATATACCCAGCCAGCAGCTGCCTGCCCCTTAATCTTTTTGTACAGTTGAAGTCGGAAGTTTACATACACCTTAGCCAAATACATTTAAACTCAGTTTTTCACAATTCCTGACACTTAATCCTAGTAAAAATTCCCTGTCTTAGGTCAGTTAGGATCACCACTTTATTTTAAGAATGTGAATTGTCAGAATAATAGTAGAGAGAATGATTTATTTAAGCTTTTATTTCTTCCATCACATTCCCAGTGGGTCAGACGTTTACATACACTCAATTAATATTTGGTAGCATTGCCTTTAAATTGTTTAACTTGAGTCAAACGTTTCGAGTAGCCTTCCACAAGCTTCCCAAGTTGGGTGAATTTTGGCCCATTCCTCCTGACAGAGCTGGTGTAACTGAGTCAGGTTTGTAGGCCGCCTTGCTCGCACACGACTTTTCAGTTCTGCCCACACATTTTCTATAGGGTTGAGGTCAGGGCTTTGTGATGGCCACTCCAATACCTTGACTATGTTGTCCTTAAGCCATTTTGCCACAACTTTGGAAGTATGCTTGGGGTCATTGTCCATTTGGAAGACCCATTTGCGACCAAGCTTTAACTTCCTGACTGATGTCTTGAGATGTTGCTTCAATATATTCACAGAATTTTCCTTCCTCATGATGGCATCTATTTTGTGAAGTGCACCAGTCCCTCCTGAAGCAAAGCACCCCCACAGCATGATGCTGCCACCCGCGTGCTTCACGGTTGGGATGGTGTTCTTTGGCTTGCAAGCATTCCCCTTTTCCCTCCAAACATAACAATGGTCATTATGGCCAAACAGTTCTATTTTTGTTTCATCAGACCAGAGGACATTTCTCCTAAAAGTACAATCTTTGTCCCCATGTGCAGTTGCAAACCGTAGTCTGGCTTTTTTATGGCAGTTTTGGAGCAGTGGCTTCTTCCTTTCTGTGTGGCCTTTCAAGTTATGTCGATATAAGACTCGTTTTACTGTCGATATAGATACTTCTGTACCTGTTTCCTCCAGCATCTTCACAAGGTCCTTTGCTGTTGTTCTGGGATTGATTTGCACCAGTACGTTAATCTCTAGGAGACAGAACGCGTCTCCTTCCTGAGCAGTATGACGGCTGCGTGGTCCCATGGTGTTTATACTTGTGTACTATTGTTTGTACAGATGAACGTGGTACATTTTACATTTAAGTCATTTAGCAGACGCTCTTATCCAGAGCGACTTACAGGAGCAATTAGGGTTAAGTGCCTTGCTCAAGGGCACATCGACAGATTTTTCACCTAGTCGGCTCGGGGATTAGAACCAGCGACCTTTCGGTTACTGGCACAACGCTCTTACCCACTGAGCTACCTGGTACCTTCAGGCATTTGGAAATTGCTCCCAAGGATGAACCAAACTTGTGGAGTTCTTGTGAAATTTTTTTCTGAGGTCATTGCTGATTTCTTTGGATTTTCCTATGATGTCAAGCAAAGAGGCACTGAGTTTGAAGTTAGGCCTTGAAATACATCCACAGGTACACCTCCAATTGACTCAAATGATGTCAATTAGCCTATCAGAAGCTTCTAAAGCCATGACATCATTTTCTGGAATTTTCCAAGCTGCTTAAAGGCACAGTCAACTTAGTGTCTGTACACTTCTGACCCACTGGAATTGTGATACGATGAATTATAAGTGAAATAATCTGTCTGTAAACAATTGTTGGAAAAAATTACTTGTGTCATGCACAAAGTAGATATCCTAACCGACTTGCCAAAACTATAGTTTGTTAACAAGAAATTTGTGGAGTGGTTGAAAAACGAGATTTAATGACTCCAACCTAAGTGTATGTATACTTCCGACTTCAACTGTATCTTCCATTTATTTCCACATTTTAGGCTATATGGACTAACAGTCGCTGACTGCGCCTTAACACAGGAAAAAGACTGAAAGAAGTGTCTAGGATTAGCGGTCAGATTTCCCATTTCCCAAAGACGCTCAACGTCTTAAACCCAATCAATGGCTAATGATTACCAAGGCAACTTCACGGTCCGCTTTTGGGACTTCATTAGCCCGAGTACAAAATAAGGACCAGTCAGAGCTGCGCCGGGAGTAGGCCCACTCCAGTGCGTCAGCCAAAAACCTTGGCTCGGAGTGGTCTGTCTGTGCTGCCCTCTTAAACCAACTTAAAGGGAACTATTCTAATTATAGATTAATTTATCGGCTGTGCAGGACAGGGCATTGGTACATCTTAACATTGTAAGCTAAATGTTGGTGAGTGATGGACAAATAGATCCCCACATTTGTCGTTTAAAACAAAGTTTTTTTTCAGTGAGGCTGTCCCTTTATAAATGTTTACAGTATCCCAAGTGTCGACACTCGACAGTCTGGTAGTTATTTGATGCGCAGTCACAATAGCGCCGTCTAGGAGTAAAACGTTTGTGCGCGTGGGAGAGCTAGGGAGCGAGAGGAACACACACACACACACACAAACACACGCACACACACACACCAGACCGAGAGAGGGTAGGCAGTTCTCTGTGTGTATATGTGAGTAGCCTGCAACCTGGAGTTTCCACCACCCTCCAGTTACCATGTTTACTATCCCATTACATTGGCTGTGGCAGAATTACTGTTCACAAATTTACAATACTCCCATAATTCACAAAGCACGCAGCCCCATCTCTGCTCTGTCCCAAATCCTGACGGCAAGGTGTTCTATTTCACATATAATTTACAGCTCCGTTATCTCCTTGGATACAGCTTGTGTTTCAGGCTGTGTCGGGGAAAACAGCACGCGGAGTCCCGGACCACAGACCACCCCATTCCCATATTGTTTGAACTGGGCCTGCAGCGTCACGCCTGATATCCGTTCTAGCTCTAATTTCTTCAGATCTTTCAAGTAACCGATGATGGGTTGAAACTGTATGAGAAAAGCCTTAATGATGAGGATGGTGGGGGTGAAGCTGAAGATGATTATGACGATTACAATCATGGTTATCACCACCACCTCCACCATCATCATTACATCCTACATTCCTAAATTAATTTATACATACATAATACAATTATTAGCCTTATAATAGCCTACATTGTTAGTAAATATTCATTATAAAACTATATTTGTCGTTTTAATAATTGTCGTTTTAATACTAACATTGGCGGATAGCCTATAGCCTACCACTACTAGGCTATAGGTTCCATAATAATAATAATAATAATATGCCATTTAGCAGACGCTTTTATCCAAAGCGACTTACAGTCATGCGTGCATACATTTTTGTGTATGGGTGGTCCCGGGGATCGAACCCACTACCTTGGCGTTACAAGCGCCGTGCTCTACCAGCTGAGCTACAGAGGACCACATAAATTATACGCTACAGGTTCCATAAATTATACGCTACAATTTTATTCCTTGACCTTGATAAAGTGTCTGAATATTTCTATCCACTCCACGGCCAGTTTATTTCATATGTCACTGATCAATAAACTTGAACTTTACTTATAAATAAATGCCCCCATGAATGCAGGCCTAGGCTACGATATGCATGCGGCACAATTATCGAAATTGAGTCCTCGATCACACCGACAGTGTCATTGCATTTTGGTGCACCAGAAGCACATTCATTTCCAATGGAACACTGCGTTTCACTTGCAGCATTGCGTTGCAGAGGCAGTTGCAGAGCATGGCGTTTGTGGGTTCGATTCCCACGGGGGGACAGTATAAAAAAATTAAATAATGTATGCACTCACTAACTGTAAGTCGCTCTGGATAAGAGCGTCTGCTAAATGACTAAAATGTAAATCGAGGAAATTCGACCACTGACATCTCTTTGCGCAGTGCACTCACACATATGCATAGGTCTAGGCCTATATACAAAAGAATGTGGACACCCCTTCAAATTAGTGGATTCGGCTATTTCAGACACACCCGTTGCTGACAGGTGTATAAAATAGAGCACACAGACATGCAATTTCCTTAGACAAACATTGGCAGTAGAATGAAGAGCTCAGTGACTTTCAACATGGCACTGTCATAGGATGCCACCTTTCCAACAAAACAGTTTGTAAAATTTCTGCCCTGGTCAACTGTAAGTGCTGTTATTGTGAAGTGGAAATGTCTAGGAGCAACAATGGCTCATCCGCGAAGTGATAGGCCACAGAAGCTCACAGAACGGGACCGCTGAAGTGCGTAGCGCTTAAAAATCGTCTGTCCTCGGTTGCAACACTCACTACCGAGTTCCAAACTGCCTCTGGAAGCAACCTCGGCACAATAACTGTTCGTCAGGAGCATCATGTAATGAGTTTCCATGGCTGAGCAGCTGCACACAAGCCTAAGGTCACCATGCACAACCAAAGCGTCGGTTGGAGTGGTGTAAAGCTCACCGCCATTGGACTCTGGAGCTGTGGAAACGCGTTCTCTGGAGTGATGAATCATGCTTCACCATCTGGCAGTCCAACGGATGAATCTGGGTTTGGCGAATGCCAGGAGAACGCTACCTGCCTAAATGCATAGTGCCAACTGTAAAGTTTGGTGGAGGAGGATTAATGGTCTGGGGTTGTTTTTCATGGTTCGAGCTATGCCCCTTAGTTCCAGTGAAGGGAAATCTTAACGCTACAGCATACAATGACATTCTAGACGATTCTGTGCTTCCAACTTTGTGGCAACAGTTTGGTGAAGGCCCTTTCCTGTTTAAGCATGACAATGCACCCGTGCACAAAGCAAGGTCCATCCAGAAATGGTTTGTCGAGATCGGTGTGGAAGAACTTGACTGGCCTGCACGGAGCCCTTACCTCAACCACATCGAACACCTTTGGGATGAATTGGAACGCTGACTGCGATCCAGGCCTAATTGCCCAACATCAGTGCCCGACCTCACTAATGCTCTTGTGGCTGAATGGAAGCAAGTCCCCGCACCAATGTTCCAACATCTAATGGAAAGCCTTCCCTGAAGAGTGGAGGCTATAGGAGCAAAGGTGGGGACCAACTCCATATTAACGCTCATGATTTTGGAATGAGATGTTCGACGAGCAGGTGTCCACATACCTTAGTGTATGTAGCCTATGTGTATATGCCAATATATAGGCCTAAATGGAATAGGTAATAGATAAATAACAAATGCACAAGATAATGCAGTGTTTCAAAGCACTGTTTTACATTTAATCTAAAATCAATCAATTCGAAGATTGATGTTCGGTGCTATGTATAGCCATAGGATTTTTTTTGTTTTTGATAGATTAGCATATTGGATTGACACCCTGTAGATTAAAAAATAAATAATAAACGGATATTGCTGCTGCAACCCGGATTGCAGCAGCACACCTCTCTTCCGGGGTCTGGGCCAGCCGCTCTGCCTACGGTGTTAAAACCGCAGGAAATTCGCAACAATCAAGGAAAAAAATACTCCAAAATGAGTGGTTACACAGCCATCCCGTTGAGCTCGTAAAAGGCAGACGTTTAAATGACGCAGAAACGTATTCCCCAAATGAACGGGTGCCGAAGAGCAACACTTTTCTTTAGAAGGGTAGTCGCAGTTAATTGCTCTTAAAAAAGGCGTTGCACCCACCATTTGAAATAATTTGTCCAGGCCATTGTGTGAGAGAAATTTGGCGCACGTTTACATTGTTCTGGAGAGCTGGTGAAAACATTTTGGAGTGAAAAAAATATATAGAAAACTGCTGTTGAATGGCCCTTTTTATTTCTTACTTCACTTAAATAGGAAATGCTATCGATGCAATCAATCGATAGAGACAAGACTATTGATATTCCAAGTCGTCATTCTGTCACACTTTTAGACACCCAGGAGTAGGCTAAACAAAGTAGCACTGATACATGAAATGAATACTAACCTAACGATTGTTGGCTCAATGTCACTCGGTTATAATGACTTTTTTGGCAACATATGATTCCACAAACAATATTTGCTCACTCTTAGATCAATAGTTGAAATTACTAAATTTGTCCCAATTGCTATTTTAGAGGAAATGTGGACGCCTTGTCAACCACATGGCATGTTGAATGCATGGTTAACTTGTACAGCTTAAAATGAAATTATAAATTATGGTTCAAGTGATTGTTGTCCTGTGCTGATGTAGGCTATGTTTTTTCCCCCATACATTTCAAAATATAGTATCATGCATTGGATTTAATATGCAATTGCAATATTTGGTGAATATTCAAGTCCCCATGTTACTTAGGCCTATTCCATCTTATCCCCAAAACGACCATAATAGCCCAATAATAAAAACCAAGGCAATAGGGCCTACTACTACTACTACTAATAATACATTAGTAATTAATAGAGACAAAAGTATTATTATTATTATTTAATTAATAATAATAATAATACTTTCGTCAAGGCTTTCATCCCACCGGTTGTTTGGTTAACGGTCTTAATGGGTCTATATCTTCCGAAGAGGCACCGTTTTCCCGTTTACAAATCACAAAATGTAACTCGCTCCGAGATCAATCTCCTGGGCATGCAAGTAATCATGCAACTCGTTTCTTTTCTAGGACTATGTTTTCAAATTGTAGGCTATACATCAATTTTTATGTAGATTTTTTATGAACATAACATGCATGATTTGGTTTTACATGTAGGCCTGTGAATGAAAATCTATCGTCTAAGTTGTTGCTAATAATAATACTATTAATAATAATAATCCTTACAATATATTAATCATAATTATTAGAATAACAATGATACAGCAATGTGGTTGATCATAATTGTCAATTAACTGCATGCAATATGACCGATAATAAAATTAACTTCAAATGCGAATAATGCATTATGCCGAATAACCATGCTTTTTGTTGTCAGATAGGCCTATACTTTCCTGATATTTGTTTGACTAGGTAGGTTGTTTTCTTCACTGCTTCAATTTAACAGTTTAATCATACCTAGCCAACATGTGGATTAGTACAGGACTATAGGAATAGTCGCCTTTCTTTCATTCAACATCCATGTAGTTCACTGTAAATATTGTATTAATTCATACATACAGTAGCCTACAGACTTACCTATTTCAATTGCTTAGCTGCGTTATGGGCTGCAGAGAAGGCTACAGAGCATATAACCTACCATCCAACTAAAATCGACCGCACACCTAACATTGCCTGTAAATATGCATGCAACGAGCAACAGACGCCTGCTGTCATACACACGGCACTTCTGAGTGCCATGTGGTCCTCTGTAGCTCAGCTGGTAGAGCACGGCGCTTGTAACGCCAAGGTAGTGGGTTCGATCCCCGGGACCACCCAAAAACAAAAATGTATGCACGCATGACTGTAAGTCGCTTTGGATAAAAGCGTCTGCTAAATGGCATAGTATCATTATTATTATGCACGCTAACGCAAAACATGTGTAAGGCAAAGTCATACTTACAGTTGAAATTCACAACCTATTCCTCCTCGCTGGGTTTACCTGGAGTCCTTGTGACCCAATGGCGCTCCATGTTTTCATTCATTACTTTTTAGTAGCTAAGTATGACATCTGCTCCATGGTGCTCGGAGAGGATAGGTGTGCAGAAATAAAGCATCGTTTAAATTAAAAAGACCTTGACTTAATATGCTTCCTTTAGAAATACAATTCATTTAAACCAGCCCGCTCATATCCCTAGCCTCGTCTCGTCTATTGAAAGTAGGCGGATGCATGCATCAACAGCTGCCGTTTCGTGTGGCTTGCTCGGGGGCAAAGCATGCAACATTTTCATACGGAGAGCTATATCATGAATTCACTGCTAATCTACACCTGTTGTTTACGAAGCATGTGACAAATAAAATGTCATTTGATTTGGACTCCAACGTATGAATTTAAATTAGAGTCAAAAATAACCGCTTGAAGAACGTGGAATTTGAGTAGCCTACATTTGAACACCATGCCAGATGAGACGCCAATAGCATCAATTGTAAATATAGTCTAAACATCTTTTGAGATAGCCTACTGTAATAGAATGGGGCATATCTTTCTCGTAATTCATTATTATAACAATACTAATAATGAGAAGAACAACGGTAACATTAAAGCCATCATATTCATAACCATTGCCTAATAATAGGCTAATAATACATAGGCTGATAATAATAGCCAGTAATAACATTAGTAAGCAATTTCTTATTTTTCCTTATTGTTTTTACTTTACCTTAAATTATATTTTTTATGTGATCATTTTGAATGATCAATAGTGATATTTGATAACAATCACCTTGCAGTTGAGGGATTCGACGTTGACCCCATCACATAGGCTATCATGCTGTGTCCATTGCTAGTCCGGATCCCACAGGTTTGAGAAAAATAAGTTATTGCTCTTAAAGGGGTAGTGAAGAAGGTGCTGGTAGTGGCAATGGCGGTGGTAGGGGAGAGGGAGGGGAGATCCGAGATGGTGCTGAGAGGGGGGAGGAGGGGAAGAGATAAGTGATCTAAATGGGAGAGGATAAGACAAAAAAGTAATGATGATGAATACATTGCAAAGTTTTTTTGGCCCTGACGAGGGTGTCAGAATGAATGGCCTGTGCGCATGTGCGAAGGTGTCCAAACTGACAATGCTTGTGAGATGAAGATAGTGTTGTTGCTGCTTCTGGGCTCACGGAGGACGAGAGGAATCTACAAGTCGACAAGATGAGATCCAAGGCTAGGGCGAGAAAACTGGCCAAAAGTAGGTATTTTTCCCTTCTTACGCTTTCGGTCGGCGGCTCGAACTCTCGTCACCAATGTGTCATTGTCATTAATCAGTTCCTTAGGCGGACGCTTCTTTGTCCTCGTAGATATAATTTAGCTCTTCATGTGAATAGTAACCTTAAAACATCCTAGTCCGTGTCTCCAGCCTTCTCGCTGTTGCAGCCTTGGGTTCGCTTGTTCCCAACTTCAGAACTTTCATATATGCTGAGAAACACTGCTGGTGGTTTTGTATAAAAGATATGGGAGAGAAAAAACATTGCCATACAAACTGCGCGGCAGAGTAGTTTTGATTTATTGTCTCAGAGGTTAGAAACAGCGAAGAATCGTTACCCGAAAGTTAGCTAAACGTTTTCGAAAGGGGTAGTAACTTTTTTATTGAGTTGTTCCAAGTCTTGTGAAATAATATTCCTGTTTTTTGAAATAGTGGGCGCTCTAGCATTGCTCATGGCGACAGAAGGAGCAGAAAATTGAGACCGAGTTGTGCGCACATTCCGCACAAGCTTCATTGACGACAAGTGGGAGACTTTAAAATGTGAAATCGGAAAGAAATTGCTATTTTCACGCAGCATTTTATCCAAGTCCGTTTTACCTTAGAAGAAAATGCATCCACGAAGTCGGTTTTTTTCCCTCTGACCGCTGAACTACTATGGTGTTTTGTTCCTCATTCGGGGAATGGGATTCAATAATGGTTCTTGTGCAAGAAGGTGTCCCGCTACTTTACGGACTGTTGCTCTCCTCATATACGGAAAAAAGTCATTAAAATGTTTGTGAACATCGCGTAGATGTTTGTGTAGAAAGAAGGATGTTTCTTAGCTTGGTTTCTGATATCCTTCCAATTGCTTTGCTTATTGCGCATGCATGAATACACTTGGCTTTTTCTGTAAATGCATATAATCAATTTACGTGTTATTTGTTTTCTGCATAAAAGGTAAAGCAATCATGTGTGTTACACATATTTTGATACTACAACGAGGATGCATTTTTGGTTATGAGTGTTATCTATTATTTCAAGTTGAGTTTCGATTATGGACATGTAGCAGTTGGTCATTGCAAATGCAGAACTTCGAGCAGATGAATGCAGAGTAAACCAGTGAGGGCTCAGTGAAATGTATAGCCTAATGAATTGAATCAGTCAGTAGCCTGTTAACGAATCTGAACGCATAAGAAATTTACAATTATTTAGGAAGTAGTTGATTTTAACTTTAGCATATGGCTCTGAAAAACTTTGTATATGGCCTTTGGTAATCCAAAGTCAACATATTCAGATTTAAGGCATGTTACTTTTCTAATGAAGGCAAATCGCTTGTTTATATTTCACCGTGGGATTATTTTACAAACAATTAGGCTATGTTAACAAACATGGTGAAATGACCTTGCTGTAAACGAGAAGCCTAATACGTTGGTTGTATACCTCCTCCATTTTCAACGCATTATGATCAATCATTTTTTGGTCAATTAGGACAAAACATGTAAACATTTCAACAGTTACATATTGTGTTTGGAACCAGAAATAAACTATTAGATTGCAAGTTGCGTTTCTTTTAATCGTGCTTGTATATGTTTGGTTAAGGTTTTTCTGAATTTTATGCTGATAATTGTCTGTGTCACGCGCGGATATTTGTCAAGTCTTTGCAAAGAGAAAGTAGGCCCAGCGCTCAGTGAGAATCGTTATCAATTCAGGAAGGTCTTTTTCATAGTAAATGAAATAGACCGTCATCTTTATTGCCTTTTGATCCGAGTGTATTTAAAATAAATGCCTGCATGACTTTGAGGAGACCTCTCACTCGGCAATAATTATTCACTTCTTGCTGAGCTTTCAGACCTTAGCGACCCAACTTGGCTCGCCTTGTGTTGTAGTAAGAAGTTGGAACTAAGAAGTTATAAGAAAAAATAATATCATATGAATATGGCCTTGTGATATTTAAAGCTGGGTCCGAGTTGTTGACAACATGTTGGCCTTACGCCTATATGATACTTGTGCAGTTACATAGGGTTTACACACCGTGGGATAATTGTCATACTCTACCTGTAGAATAGGCCTATAGCAGGCTACAGTTATTACATTTCCCCCCAAACTGTTATTGGCATAATTTAAGTAGCGGTGGCACCTTTTTTGATTTCGACAGAGTTGTCATAGTCCTAAGGATTTAAGGAGATTTACACAGACTTGCCCGGTCCAGAATCCTCAAATCCACAGGGATTCGGCACTCAGAATCGCCTCCCTGAGCGGTGTCGAAATGGATAAGCTCGCATTGATCAATAAATGCTGTGACGGCCCGGTATTTCCCCACATGTACAGCATAGGCCTATTTGGATATGTAGTGATATTTGCAAACAGTTTTACATGTTTACATGAACATGTTACATGGTATCATAGCCAGGTGGCCTGTAATTTAGATGATTGTTTTTTAGTTTGTATATCTTATATTACCTAAAAAGGTAGGCCTATATATCTCGTTCATAAATTAAAGGACAATTTGTTTACTTTCGAAATTGCACAATTTATTATTATTAGGCCTATTATTTATTATAACAATTATTATTATTATTATTATTTGTATTATTATTATTATTATTATTATTATTATTATTATTATTATTATTATTATTATTATTATTATTACACTTTTATATACTAATTTGAGTCATATGCTGTAGCCTACAGTATTACAATACAATCTAAGTCATATTTTGCTTGCAATATTTTAAGTTGTCTTTTGTTTGCTTTTGTCATTTGAGGCAGGATAAAGGGTTTGTTAGACGTTTCTCGGGACAGTTAATTCAATTGTATGCGGAATGGCACAGGCTATCTCCTCTGTTGACCTCCACTGGCATAAATTGCTTGTGTACATTTTACCCCTCTTATTAGACAATACTTATTTTATTTTTTGTCTTTATAGGCCTATCCTATGGTTCAAATGTTTGCAATTCGGTCTGAAACAACAGATGTGTGCTGACAACATGCGGTTAAGGCAGGATTCAATTGTTGAACATTACAGGTGACTTCTCCAGTAGGCTACTACAGCAAGCCTACCTCGTGTCTAAAACCGAGCAAATGAAAATGGAGTATCGGTGCGTCTGTATGTCAGCAATCTGGCCAGTAGATAGGCTACCTATGCAGATGCTTCACAATTGGATCTTGAATGATTTCTATAAGAATCATATTGTAAAATCGTATGATGGTTTGACATGGCTATATGTTCTGTGTAAATACAGTCTGCGTGTGTGTTATGTTTAATTAGGCCGCAAATTCGCTAATGCTAAAAGTACATGTTAAATTCAATTTATCCACTGATGTGAAGTTTAAGAAATTGTAATTTAGCGTAATTTATGTCAACATTTGAAGTTGCACAGGGGGAAGAACATGCTTTGAAGGGACACACACACACGCACACGCACGCACGCACACACACACACACACACACACACACACACACACACACACACACACACACACACACACACACACACACACACACACACACACACAGACAGACGAACATGCTCATGCAACCGACATTATAATCAATTAGGCCTACCCATTTTAAAGTCTATTAAATCACTTTTATCTGGAAATACATTTTTGGAATGTAGACTTACAATTTGGTTAGCTACACAAATAAAGGTGAAAGGTGTAACCAAGTAAGGTTCTTGAGAGCGATGCCCAACCCTCTCCTTTAGGGTTAAAACTAAAATGTGAAACGTCTGGGGGGACCAAGGAGAGGGTTGGGAAACACTGCCATAGGGGAACCATTTGAGGGTCACTGAAGAACCGTAAACGGGACGGTTCTTTCAAGAACCATACAAAAATCCCAAACCAGAAATGTTTCCAGGACCGGAATTGAATAGCTCTGCTGTAGGATTTTAAAGGGATACTTAGGGATTTTGGCAATGATGCCCTTTACCTACTTCACCAGAGTCAGATGAACGCGTGGATACCATGTTTATATCTTTGTGTCCAGTATGAAGGAAGTTAGAGGTCGTTTCACGAGCCAATGCTAACTAGCGTTAGCGCAATGACTGGAAGTCTATGGGTATCTGCTAGCATTGAAAAGCATGCTAGCAGATACCCATAGACGTCCAGTCATTGCCCTAACACTAGTTAGCATTGGCTCGCGAAACAACCTCTAGAAAATCCCTATTATGTAAATGTTGACTGATCGACCTATCACTATCAGCCTCCTAGGTCTTCCAAAAAGAAGCATCATATGAAGACATGAGAGGTAGCCTTTTATTTAGCTGGTTGAGTGCACACTTCCAAGAATATGTATTCACTGAAGATGCATTTGAACCCTTTACACTTGTGGGAATTGGCCTATATGGATAGGGCTAAATTGAAATGTTTCTTACATAAGAAATATGGAAAGCATATGCATAACCATGGTAGCAATTAAAAGGGAACAGTTTGGAGATTATGGGAAAATTATTAGACTAAAAGTGAGGACAAAACAGTTCACCTGACAGAAGACTTAACCTGACATTATACTTTTCGCTGCATTTGTTGATAACGAAATCCGAAAATGTGGGGTAGGTGCAAAGTAAGACAAGAAAATGACAAGGGTTTGAGTGAGAGGTCAAACTGGTGTCTCCAAGTGGTCACACACCTCTCCAAAGTGTGCACAATTCCTAAGTAATTTTAATGCACTTTTATGACTCAAATAAGTCTTCAACTATGAGTTTTTTGCTGTTGTTGCTCTCCTAGCTGTGCCCCCTGCATCCCCGCCATCACACAATTACTGTTGTTGTTTACGCAATCCAGAAATTGTCCATTATGAATTGCAATCTGGGTCAGGTGGGCATAATTTGAAAGCTTGTTCTATTACCAACATTATTCAATTATAAAATATGATCTTACAGTGTTAGGCTTTCACAAGGCAATTCATAGAAGCAGATCTTAATTGGTGCGCTTAAAATGGAGTCATGAGTGCATTCAGATGCGTGGTCTGCGGCACATTCTCTTCACAATATAACAAACAGGCTCATTCTGTTCAGGACATCCCTGAGTATATTGCCATGTCATCCTGTAACTGTACATCAAACATAGTGATCATTAACGTTGACACTGTATATTACATCAGCTTTATGTTATGGAAATGTGAAGTGCACATTTGGACTCACAGGTGTTTGGCTTGCTTGTGTGACATCAAAGCTGCATTTGTTATAATCCTCAACGTCTCATATTTCTAAATACATCGAGTCCTCTTAATTTACAGCATTTCCCTCACTTAGACGACAAAAAATGTACAAAAGTTGCCCAATTAGCAGGAGGGATGGGGACAACTTCTTTGTTGTGTGTGGTGCTCAAGTTCAGAATGGTTGTCAGTGAAAACACATAGAGAGCTGTGAAGCGGAGACCTTGAGCTCTTATGTCATGTATAGCATGTTACTTACTGTACAGTCACTGCATTCCAATTTTGGCACTTATCAGTGTCCAAATCTGCCATTTTCAAACTGTATAGGCGTACAAGTGTAAAGGGTTACCTGAAAGAAAAATGATTGCTATCTCTCTCTCACATTCTCTCTCGCTCACACACTTACTGCATCACATTGAATCATCACTAATGTAGGGCAAAACATATTTTCTGATTGCTCCCATAGCCTCCTTGCAATGTAGCCAATCAATAATTGTGGAAGCAGTTATTGCTAGATAGCATTGCTCTCTCTTTAGTGGCTTCTTTAGATGGACTGCAGGATCATGAGCCCATGTCATGTTGTAGTACAGCCTCTGATGTTTTGTCAGAGTTAATAAAACCAGACCCATGACCAGTGTGCGAATTACGGGGCTCAGACCTCCGAATAAGACATGAGCTTGTGGGAGTCTCAAATGCAACTTGAACTTGAACATTGAATGCAAGGGAAGCCAGCAAGCATTTGGCCTCCCTTGATATTTAAAAAAATGAAATAATAGCCAATCAGCTTGAGCTAAACTGAGTGAGCTCAGCTGTGCATGGTCCTGGTGAACACAAAAACAGTGTCAAGGGAAGCCAGTTTGGATTTGGCTTCACACCTATCACATAACATCAGAAACCAAACGTAATTGACAGAAAAATGGAATTGTTGCAGCTCGTTGTGTCATTGTCCTCCGGTGGCTACCTAGCTAGCTAAAATCATCCCATTCCTAAATTAGCCATAGATGGAGATAGGGTTTTGGACTTGTGGTTTTACTGAATTCTCTGTGCTGGCCAATGATTATAACTGCGATTCTGTTCCAACCATAAATTCATACATTGTGACCCTGGACTGGAAGTTCATCATGTAGCTAGATGTAGTGAGCTAATGTTAACTAGCTGGCCTGGCGCATCGTTGCCCATGAAAGGAAGTTAGGCTAGCGAGCAAGCATTTTAGCCAGGTAGCCTAGGACAACAAAAACTAAAGGTGTGTACTGTATGACAGAGTCATAGACTGTTTCGGCAACATGAAAGAGGAGGATGACATAGGCGTTTCTCTACAAGTAGGGTGAGTCAACAGGTTTTTTCTACTTGCACGCACACACACACACACACACACACACACACACACACAGAAATCCGTAACATGGACAGCCACATCATATTTAGCTTACGTTGATTGGACTAAATCGTTTTTGGTATCTTTTAGTTGCCACTGATTAGACTAAGCATAGGTGATTAGATGACGTATTTTTTTTTTTGCGACTTGTGGTAACTCTCCGTGGTTCTAAATCAATAGTTGTTTAGTAGTGATTTTACGGTGACTTTACCCACACACCGCTACTGGAAATCATGGGGACTCTCCTATGGTGCTGCTGCATCTCAGTCTCTGTAAACTCAAGAGACCATAGGACTCGGCACTCACTCATTAACTGTAGTGGTCTGGGTGAATATGACTGGGGTTTGTTCATAGCTATCTTTACGTTTTTAGAAGAAGCTCTGGTGTCACTCACCCACCCACTCAATCACTCACTCATTCACTCACTCACTCACTCACTCACTCACTCACTCACTCACTCACTCACTCACTCACTCACTCACTCACTCACTCACTCACTCACTCACTCACTCACCCACCCATTCATCCACTCACTTACTCGTTCTTACACACACTCTCTCACACACATTTTCCCAGGATAAATTATTTTGTCCAGCATGCCATGTTAGCCCCAATCTTTGTCGGAGGTGTGTGTACGTGTGTGTGGGAGGCCCACCCGACCCCCATGCAGCCTGCTGCCTGTGAAGCCTGCTCTTGTTTTTGAGCAGTGCAGTCCAGTCAGTACTCTAAGCCCTAACCTTGCCTGCAGGTCTGCCTCATAATGTCACACATAATGTCATAACCCAAGGTGGACTCGGCATAGCACTGCTAGCCACATATTACGGAAAACAAAAAGGAGTGTTTCTTATTGGACGAATCCAGGTGGTCCCTCCCTGTTTCATCCCATTCGGGCATAATGTACACGACCCTGTATATCACGGCAGTGTGACAGAGATCTCAGTCGGACCCGTCCGTCCACACTAGGCCCCAGCAGATCCACATGGAGAACATCTCTCCGCCGCCCACCACCCCTCACTACTATGTGACTTCATTTGCCATATTTGTAAAGGGCTGCAATCTCCCAATGTTTTGGCAGTTTGACTTGCGTGCCGAAGATGAGATGTGATATAAAAAGACAGGAGGCATACTGCGGAGTGGTATACATTTGCGAGGGGGCAAAATGAAAGTATTTCCCCTTCAGTTAAAGGCATTTCTGTGTGACCCGGCCTGCGTATCGTATTCCAGTCGGTGCTGTGCTATGTCTAGCAGAGAGTCAGTGAAACTTAGCACCCAGACAACCGAAAAGACTAAGAGAGGGCCTGGGTCTTGTTCATTACGGCACACAACTGAAATAGGTTATAAAACACGTTTTGCAACAGAAGATGAGCATTTCTTATTGGTTGAATCCAGGTAGTCCCATGTAGCTCAGTTGGTAGAGCATGGCGCTTGCAACGCCAGGGTTGTGGGTTCGTTTCCCACGGGGCACCAGTATGAAAAAATGTATGCACTCACTAACTGTAAGTCGCTCTGGATAAGAGCGTCTGCTAAATGACAAAAATGTAGTCCCTTGCATTTTTTTTCTGTTTTCTTCCATTTGGTGCCTAATGAACATGACCATGTCTGTAAAAAAACATGCTTCTTTATCATTTCTTTAGTGGAATGCAACCACAATAATTATCTCTCCGACTTTGCCTAGGTGTGATTTCATCCCCGCTTTTTGACATTGTTTATTTTTTTGAAAAACAGAGGGGATGTTGACTGGGTAATTAACACGTTTAAGCAACACTCATGATTCAGAGAAATGTAATATTTACATTTACATTTTAGTCATTTAGCAGACGCTCTTATCCAGAGCGACTTACAGTTAGCGCATACATTATTTTATCGAACCCACAACCCTGGTAATATCCCGGGGATTGCTCTGCATTGTGACTAGTCAGCGGTAAATGGCACAGAACTATTCTTTTAAAGTTCAATGTGTTCTATGGTCCTGATAACTTAATTCAAATTCCACAGGCGTTTGCTTGCTTAGTTAATTACCCACATACAATAAATACTCACTTGACTTACATCTTACTCACTCACTCCCTGCTGGCTTGCTGCTGTACTGTGCTTCCCCTATCATAATGGTATGTTGCCCCAGACCCTTATGTTCCCTTCATCCTGTAGAGACAAAGATAAGGAGACAAAATTCTCCTCCCCAGAGACTTCCTATTTTTTCTCTTGGAGATACGTTTAACGTGGCGCTGCTTTAAAGTGCCCCCCTCTCATTGGACGGTACTTTTAAAGCGTTGGCTCCCTCTCTGGTCTCCCCCGTAATTGTATATCTCCACCACCCTCCCTCTCTGTCTCTACCAGTCCCAAAGTTCGATGTCATCTCCCTCCCTCTCTTTCTGTGTTGTCATAATCACAAAGATGGGCATGTAGTGTCTCATTAAGGCCCCGGCAAAACCGTGACAAGACAATTTTTTTCTCCTCTCTTCCCTTCTTCTCTGAGATCAGGTTATTTGATTTGCAACAATAAAGCCCCCTGGTCTGGACGATTACGCTGTCAGACGATCATTGGGCTTTTGACAAATTTGCTGTCTGACGGGGGGGAGGAGAGGGGAGGGGGGAATGTGGAGATTCTCAGAAGTAATTGAGGCATCATTATCATTATCCAATGGTATTTGGTGGCCATGCAGACTTCACCAGGCCAGCAGCAGGCAGCACCTCTATTTGTTTAATACTTAACTTTCTGGTGGAAGAATGGTGAGCTGGGTTAGAGAGGCATCAGTCCCCTTTCAGAAGAAAGGTCTGCTTCTTTTACTGCCTCTTCAACCACTCCTGTCTGTCTCCGAAAATTGCCTTCATTATATCAATGGCATGTTTCTTTCCCCCCACCCCCCTCTGTTTGCAACACAATTAGTCCATCTCGCTGGCTCACCATTTATTTTCATTAAAACATTTCAACGGGTGGTGGCATGTTGATTATGGAGACTCCCGAAAGAGAGGCAACTATTGGTGTGTTTAATTTCATTAACTATCGTGTGGCTCGCTGGAAAAGTATAAACAACCTCAAACCAAGTACCTTCATTTTCCTCCACTGCCACTTTAGACGTCGGCATGCCAAACAAATCATTACTACCACGTTTGGTCTTAACTTCTCACTTTTGGAGGAGTCCTGCTCTTATTTCTAAAGCTGTGTGCTTGACGGGGTTTTGATGTTACAGTTTTACTTCTCGTTCCGGCTTTCAGATTCAGATTGAGAGTTGTGTATTACCACAAAACCAAACGTTGGTGGTATTTACCTATGTATGAAAAACATCAATATTTAACCTTAATTTAAGCAGGGAGTCATGCTGAGATCACAGTCGGTTTTGCAGATGAGCCCTGCATGACCACATCAATAAACATCAAGTAACCTATACACATCTTATCAACAGGTATATAAACATCAATTACACAATACATGAAAAGCAAACACAAAACACGAAAAGCAAAACACAATCATATGAAACAAACACATTCTTCAGTAAGAAGGCCCTCTAATAGCCCCCTGAACTGCCCTAGAGGCACCAACTCCACTAACTTTAAGGAGTGTTGGAGATCAATCCACGTGAGAAGCGCAAAAAAACTAAAAGCAGATTTACCTAACTCGGGGGAGATTGAAGGGATCTCTGGGGTTAGCAATCCCTGAGTCCGGGTCTGGTAACTTAAACGTCTGAAGGTTAACAATGAGGTAAGGAATGGCGGAAGTTTATGCGAGGGCTTTATAGAAAAAAAAAGAGTGCAATGCATCGGTCTACTAGACTTCAAAGAGGGCCAGCCTACTTTCCGACACAAAATGCAATGATGTGTACTGAACATATCGCCCGTGGCTTAAATACAGTAGCAGCTGCATTCATATAGACAATATCGCCATAGTAAATAACTGGAATTACTGTTGACTGAATTATTTGTTTTCTGCTATTTAATGAAAGACAGGACCTGTTCTTATAGAAGAATCCAATTTTAATTTGTAATTTTTCATTGAGTTACACTTTAGGATGATTTAGATATGATTTGGCGCAAACATGAAAAGAGGGAAGTTAGATCAAAACCTCATCATAGTGAGGATATTAATAGTGCAATTGTTAATGCCATTTTGTTTCAATATTTGATTATTTTAATTTAAAAAAGATACCTAGACTTTAGCTTTTAACAGTTAAATACTAAAAAGATTACTTCAGTACTTTCAAAAAACAACATTTCATTAAATAACTAAGAAAGTGTAAAGTGTAGCCACTTATTTCCTTTCATAGTTTGTTAGCCTAAGCATGACCATCATCCATATACCATATTTTTACCAACCTTTGCTTTTTTTGTGTCAGCAATTGGACGTTGTTCTGAGGGGGGCTAGTTACCCACGTTACCCTATTGGCGGGGACACGATCAATGAAGGCACCAACCAAAGTATGTACTGTGCATTCGGAAAGTATTCAGACCTCTTGACTTTTTCCACATTTTGTTACAATACAGCCTAATTCTAAAATGGATTAAATTAATGTTTTTCCTCATCAATCTACACACAATACCCCATAATGTCAAAGTGATAACAGATTTTAGAAATATTAGAAATAAAAAACAAAAGTACCTTATTTATATAAGTATTCAGACCCTTTGCTATGATACTCGGGGTGTCCTGTTTCCATTGATCATCCTTGAGATGTTTCTACAACTTGATTGGGGTCCATCTGTGGTAAATTCAATCGATAGGACATGATTTGGAAAGGCACACACCTGTCTATATAAGGTCCCACTGTTGACAGTGCATGTCAGAGCAAAAACCAAGCCATGAGGTCGAAGGAATTGTCCGTAGAGCTCAGAGACAAGATCATGTCGAGGCACAGATCTGGGGATGGGTACCAAAACATTTCTGCAGCATTGAAGGTCCCCAAGAACACAGTGGTCTCCATCTTTCTTAAATGGAAGAAGTTTGGAACCACTGAGACTCTTCCTAGAGGTGGCTGAGAAGGGCCTTGGTCAGGGAGGTGACCAAGAACCCGATGGTCAGAGCTCCAGAGTTCCTCTGTTGAGATGGGAGAACCTTCCAGAAGGACAACCATCTCTGCAGCACTCCACCAATCAGGCCTTTATGGTAGAGTGGACAGACAGAAGCCGCCACTCAGTAAAAGACATATGACAGACCGCTTGGAGTTTGCCAAAGGGCACCTAAAGACTCTCAGACCATGAGAAACAAGATTCTCTGGTCTGATGAAACCAAGATTGAACTCTTTGGCCTGAATGCCAAGCGTCAAGTCTGGAGGAAACCTGGCACCATCCCTACTGTGAAGCATGGTGGTGGCAGCATCATGCTGTGGGGATGTTTTTCAGCGGCAGGGACTGGGCGACTAGTCAGGATCGAGGGAAAGATGAACGGAGCAAAGTACAGAGAGTTCCTTGATGAAAACCTGCTCCAGAGCACTCAGGACCTCAGACTGGGGCAAAGGTTCACCTTCCAACAGAACAACGACCCTAAGCACACAGCCAAGACAACGCAGGAGTGGCTTTGGGACAAGTCTCTGAATGTCCTTGAGTGGCCCAACCAGAGCCCGGACTTGAACCCAATCGAACATCACTAGAGAGACCTGAAAATAGCTGTGCAGCGACACTCCCCATCCAACCTGACAGAGCTTGAGGGGATCTGCAGAGAAGAATTGGAGAAACTCCCCATATACAGGTGTGCCAAGCTTGTAGCGGCATACCAAAGAAGACTCGAGGCTGTAATCGCTGCCAAAGGTGATTCAACAAAGTACTGAGTAAAGGGTCTGAATACCTATGTAAATGTGATATTTCCTTTTTTTTAATGTGTGGCTCAATCTCTTCTCATTATTAGTGTACTTTTCAAGCGTATTATTATTTTATTAGGAAATGTATGCTTTCTAGTCTTAATTATGCGTTTTGTTGTCTTCATTTCCAAATATTTGTTTTGAGATGCACTTTCAATTCCGATAGTCCTCTGGGCCTCTGCGGCATTAGATAGCCAGCATTAGATAGTCCCCCAAAAAGACCTGCAGAGAAACTGAATATCTCATGGGAAGAGAATATACGGTATATTCTCTCTCTAAAGATATTCTTATATTGTCATATTCTACCAGTAATTCATATGATCTTTATTACTGTCATAGACTAGGTCCCCTCCATCATTAACCTGGAGTCAGATTGTTCGTGAAACAACGAGTAGAGTGGTATGTGTGCGCGCTTGTGTGTCCGAGCACACAGGGTGTTGGGTCTTCACTAAAACATTTCAAGATGGGCCATTTACCCCTCATTTCACCCGAACCCCCGTCCTTCCCATCCCGACACTGATTCCTCTGTGCTGATCCGGAGCCCCAGCCTCATCCTGCCCAGTGTCCGGTTCCAAAGTAATGATGCTGCGTGTGAAAATATTGAATTGCAAAAACATCCCTGGGTTAGAGGGTGTGTGAATGGAGCTTTCAGAGCTGGGCCGGGGCGAAACCTGGGCAGAGAGAGAGAGAGAGAGAGAGAGAGAGAGAGAGAGAGAGAGAGAGAGAGAGAGAGAGAGAGAGAGAGAGAGAGAGAGAGAGAGAGAGAGACTGGGTTAAAGCGGTTTTAAGCCTCATCTGGGCCCGTAGAAAAAGTTATCACATGAACCATCTGACCTTTGACCCATCCACTGCCATGGCTGCCTGGACACACTTCAACAGGGATGGGGTGGGGGGTCGGGGTAGGCCCACTCAAAGCTAACACATTCACTTTCTAGGGACGTGGGAGGTCAAACCTCTTTAGATTGGGTGATAATGTCAAAGGTAATAGGCGGCCATTTTGGTTCCACCCTCGCTCAGTTTCTCGACAGAGTTGAGAACGGGCTGGGAGAGGGAGGTCAAATGCAACTTGAATACATTGCATTAGGCCAACTCATTTTAAAGGGTTGTACATTTGTGAAATTTGTATTAACTTATTCAGTCTGCAAGGTGATGGAAGTCGTCAGGAGAGATATGCTCAAGGTGTTGTAGTTTTACCATTGAAAAATATGCCTAGCCACCATGTTCTTTGTACTAACAGGAAGTAACACTGTACACTCCACGCTGACTTTGACTCCTTTGAAACGTTCTGTCGCTGCGGCTGGCACCTTATCAGACACCATGAGAAGTTCAATCAAGAAGGTGTGTGTGTCTGACTGTGTGTGTGGGAGGCGGGGTGAGTAAGTTCCTGACGTCTCGGTGGACCTCATCCTCCTGCTGGAACGCCGGGGAGACTCTTGGGACCTCTTTGAAAGGATGCGGCGTCTTTGTCCAGCCCGATAAAAGATACCATAGTTTCCCTTTTCCTCTTCTTTGTATCCTTGCTGGCAGCTCCCGTAGAAGTGCAAATTGTCCTCTCTCCGAGGGGCTATCCTGAATCTCGGCCGGGCCCCGGGCCCTGCTGCATTTCTGCCTTCTAATTACCACACAGAACCCAGAGAGTCCTAGAGAGGAAAAAGGGCCGGATTCCCACAACTGCCTGGCCTTCTCTTCTCCATGGCTTTGATGGCTGACATCCCTGCCCGCCACCCCTCTTGTTTCTCTCTCTCTCCGTCCCTCCCTCCCCACCACTACCTCACATTTCTCTCTCTCTCTATCCCCCTCTCTCTCTCTCTATCCTCCTCTCTCGCTCCCTCTCATTAATAGGAGTTTAAAATTGCTTTCTGACCCTGACAAACTGCTCTTGTTGAAAGAGAGATGAGGAGGGGTTTGGGGTGTGCACGGGATGGAAGAGGTTGGAGGGGTGGGGGCTGGAGGTGACAGGGGAGTGGGGCTGAGGGGTGGGAGGGAAGGGGTGGCCACAGAGAGTTTGCAAAGTATGTATCAGAAGTCCATTACCATTCGGCTGGATTCTGTAGGGTCTCCCGAGGAACTCCTTCCCCCAACTCACCCCTCCCACCTTGCACCCTGATGGACAAAACATTGCTTAGTGAGAAAATAATACACAGAGGAAGAGTGTTGACTACTCCACTTCTTCAGTCTGTCCATTCACTAGGGTCTCTATCCCCACTGATAGAGCTCCACACAGCCATCCACTAGGCTATGCTATGCTAGGCTATGCTAGGTTAGGTTTTGCTATGTTATGCTATGCTACGCTCTGCTCAGTTAGCATCTCATCGCTAAAACTGTTCAGTCTTAATCACATCTGCACAGTGGATGATTTGACTCTTAAAACAGATTAATTCTCAAGTACATACAGCGAGTGTTTGGACAGTGTTCCTGTCCAATGTTTTTTGTAACAACAGTAAGCAGTTGATGACTGTATTTACTGATGACTGTAAATTATACTGCGTTGCTAATTATGCTAACAATTTTAAACTGTATTAAATGGCAAGCTAATTATGCTAACAACATTCTCTTTTGGCTAAACCATGTATTCTTGTAAATACGCACGCACGCACAAACGCACACAAACACACACACACACACACACACACAGTCTTGTGGGGACACACAATTCAGTCCCATTCAAAATCATATTTTACCTAAACCCTTAACCATAACCCTAACCTTAACACAACAATCTAACCTTAACCCTAACCCTAAACGTAACCCTAGCTCCTAACCCTAACCCTAAAACTAACCCTATCTCCTAACCCTAACCCTGACCCTAAACCTAATTATAAACCTAACACTAATTCGAACCTTAATCCTAAACCCCCTAGAAATAGCATTTTACCTTGTGGGGACCAACAAAATGTCCCCAGTTGGTCAGAGTTTTGTTTGTTTACTATTCTTGTGGGGACTTCTGGTCCCCACAAGAATAGTTAAACACGTCCACACACACACACACACACACACACACACACACACACACATGCAAACCCTCTAATTCACTCTCTTATTTGTGTTTCATTACAGACAGCTCCATTAAAGGGCTGAATCAATAAAATCCCTTTGCAGTTCAGCCAATTCATAGCTCCATTGTGCCAGCAGGAGAGGAGGAGATGGGTGGCGTTTTGACGGAAAACAAATTGCTCTATTAAAACCCTGTTCTGTGTGACGCCATCACCTGGGAGTCCCCAAGGCAAAGTGTCAGCTAGCACGGCCACCATTTGTATTCTCTCGGTACACAAAAGGCGGGCGAGGGCAAGCAGATTGCAGCACAGCGCCCACCGCAGTAGCACACGACTGACAGCAAAGCAGAGCAGAGGCCCCCAGAGATAATCATTAACTCTCCTCCCAAATAAACAGACAGCTGTCCTCCCACAACGCACCGTTCCTCTTTCGTACATTGTCCTTCGTGGGGCCCGACACGGTGATAACCATCCACAGATCATTCAGGAAACAGGCGTGTGTCATATTAACAAGATATTCCCTTCCCTCATTTCCCTCAATATATTATTGATGTTTTTTTTTTACCTACTGTATGTGATATTATGATATGAATATCTACTGGTAGGATTTGTTTTGAAGGATGTGCTGCTGTATTCACATCCTTTGACTTCCAAATGTTGTTGTGTTACATCCTGAATTTAACATGGATTAAATTGAGATTTTGTGTCACTGATCTACACACAATTCCCCATTATGTCAAAGTGGAATTATGTTTTTAGAAATGTTTACAAATTAATTAAATATGAAAAGTTGAAATGTCTTTAGTCAATAAGTATTCCATCCTTTTGTTATGGCAAGCCTAAATAAGTTGCATGGACTCACTATGTGTGCAATAATAGTGTTTAACATTATTTTTTAATGACTATCCCATCTCTGTACCCCACACATACAATCTGTAAGGTCCCTCAGTCGAGCAGTGAATTTCAAGCACATATTCAACCACAAAGACCAGGGAGGTTTTCCAATGGTTTGCAAAGAAGGGCACCAATTGGTAGATGGGTAAAGAAAACCTGCCATTTAATATCCCTTTGAGCATGGTGCTCAAAGGGATACTTTGGATGGTGTATCAATGCATCCAGTCAGTTGCCGGAGAGGAAGGAAACCGCTCAGTGACTTCACCATGAGGCCAATGGGGATTCTTTAGCAGTTACATAGTTTAATGGTGTGATAGGAGATAACTGAGGATGGATCAACAACATTGTAGTTACTCCACAATCCTAACCTAAATTACAGAGTGAAATGAGGAAAGCCTGTACAGAATACAAATATTACAAAACATGCATCTTGTTTGCAATAAGGCAGTAAAGTAAAACTGCAAAAAATGTGGCAATGAAATTAACTTTATGTCCTGAATACAAAGCATTATGTTTGGGGCAAATCCAACACATCACTGAGTACCACTCTTCATATTTTCAAGCATGGTAGTGGCTGCATCATGTTATGGGTACGTTTGTTATTGGCAAGGACTAGGGAGTTTTTTTGGGATAAAAACTACTGGAATACAGCTATTCACAGGCAAAATCCTAGAGGAAAACTTGGTTCAGTCTGCTTTCCAATAGACACTGGGAGACAAATTCACCTTTCAGCAGGACAATAACCTAAAACACAAGGCCAAATATACACTGGAGTTTCTTACCAAGACGACATTGAATGTTCATTCCTGAGTGGCCTAGTTACAGTGGTGTCTTAAATCGGCTTGAAAATATATGGCAAAACTTGAAAATGGCTGCATAGCAAGGATCAACAACCAACTTGACAGAGCTTGAATAATTATTTTAAAGACTCACTGCTGTAATCACTGCCAAAGGTGATTCTAACATGTATTGACTCAGGGCGGTGAATACTTATCTAATCAAGAAACACTACATGACCAAAAGTATGTGGACACCGGCTTGTCGAATATCTTATTCCAAAATCATGGGCATTAATATGGAATTGGTCCCCCCTATGCTGCTATAACAGCCTCCACTCTTCTGGGAAGGCTTTCCACTAGATGTTGGAACATTGCTGCGGGGACTTCCTTCCATTCAGCCACAAGAGCATTAGTGAGGTCTGGCACTGATGTTGGGCGATTAGGCATGGCTCGCAGTCAGCGTTCCAATTCATCCCAAAGGTGTTCGATGGGGTTGAGTTCAGGGCTCTGTGCAGGCCAGTCAAGTTCTCCACAACAATCTCGACAAACCATTTCTGTATGGACCTCGCATTGTGCACGGGGGCATGCTGAAACAGGAAAGGGCCTTCCCCAAACTGATGCCACAAAGTTGGATGCACAGAATCGTCTAGAATGTCACTGTATGCTGTAGCGTTAAGATTTCCCTTCACTAGAACTAAGGGGCCTAGCCCGATCCATGAAACAAGGCCACAGAGCATTATTCTTCCTCCACAAAACTTTATAGTTGGCACTATGGATTTGGGCAGGTAGCGTTCTCCTGGCATCCGCCAAACCCACATTCGTCTGTCGGACTGCCAGATGGTGAAGCATGATTCATCACTCCAGAGAACGCATTTCCACTGCTCTAGAGTCTAATGGCGGCGCGCTTTACACCATTCTAGCCGACCCTTGGCATTGCGAATGATGATATTTGCCTTGTGTGCGGCTTCTCGGCCATGGAAACCCATTTCATGAAGCTCCCGATGAACAGTTCTTGTGCTGACATTCCTTCCAGAGTCAGTTTGGAACTTGGTAGTGAGTGTTGCAACCGAGGACAGAAGGTTTTTACGCACTACGTGCTTCAGCACTCGGCGGTCCCGTTCTGTGAGCTTGGGTGACCTACCACTTCGCAGTTGAGACGTTGTTGCTCCTAGACTTTCCACTTCACAATAACAGCACTGACCGGGGCAGCTCTAGCAGGACAGAAGTTGAAAGGATGCGGCGTCTTTGTCCTGACTTGTTGGAAAGGTGGCATCCTATGACGGTGCCACGTTGAAAGTCACTGAGCTCTTCAGTAAGGCCATTCTACTGCCAATGTTTGTCTATGGAGATTGCTTGGCTGTGTGCTCGTTTTTATACACCTGTCAGCAGCGGTTGTGGCTGAAATAGCTGAAACCACTAATTTGAAGCGGTGTCCACATACTTTTGTATATTTAGTCCACATACTTTTGTATATACAGTTGAGGTCGGAAGTTTACATTCACCTTAGCCAAATACATTTAAACTCAGTTTTTCACAATTCCTGACATTTAATCCTAGGAAAATTTCCCTGTCTTAGGTCAGTTAGGATCACCACTTTATTTTAAGAATGTGAAATGTCAGAATAATAGTAGAGAGAATTATTTATTTCAGCTTTTATTTCTTTCATCACATTCCCAGTGGGTCAGAAGTTTACATACACTCAATTAGTATTTGGTAGCATTGCCTTTAAATTGTTTAACTTGGGTCAAACGTTTCGAGTAGCCTTCCACAAGCTTCCCACAATAAGTTGGGTGAATTTTGGCCCATTCCTCCTGACAGATCTGATGTAACTGAGTCAGGTTTGTAGGCCACCTTGTTCGCACACGCTTTTTCAGTTCTGCCCACAAATGTTCTATAGGATTGAAGTCAGGGCTTTGTGATGGCCACTCCAATACCTTGACTTTGTTGTCCTTAAGCCATTTTGCCATTTGGAAGACCCATTTGCGACCAAGCTTTAAAAACTTCCTGACTGATGTCTTGAGATGTTGCTTCAATATATCCACATAATTTTCCTTCCTCATGATGCCATCTATTTTGTGAAGTGTACCAGTCCCTCGTGCAGCAATGCACCCCCACAGCATGATGCTGCCACCCCTGTGCTTCACAGTTGGGATGATGTTCTTCGGCTTGCAAGCCTTCCCCTTTTTCCTCCAAACATAACAATGGTCATTATGGCCAAACAGTTCTATTTTTTTTTCATCAGACCAGAGGACATTTCTCCAAAAAGTACGATCTTTGTCCCCATGTGCAGTTGCAAACCGTAGTCTGGCTTTTTTATGACGGTTTTGGAGCAGTGGCTTCTTCCTTGCTGAGCGGCCTTTCAGGTTATGTCGATATAGGACTCCTTTTACTGTGGATATAGATAATGTTGTACCTGTTTCCTCCAGCATCTTCACAAGGTCCTTTGCTGCTGTTCTGGGATTGATTTGCACTTTTCGCACCAAGGTACGTTCATCTCTGGGAGACAGAACGCGTCTCCTTCCTGAGCGATATGACGGCTGCGTGGTCCCATGGTGTTTATACTTGTGTACTATTGTTTGTACAGATGAAAGTGGTACTTTCAGGCGTTTGGAAATTGCTCCCAAGGATGAACCAGACTTGTGGAGATCTACAATTTTTTACACCTCCAATTGACTCAAATTATGTCAATTAGCCTATCAGAAGCTTCTAAAGCGATGACATCATTTTTTGGAATTTTCCAAGCTGTTTAAAGGCACAGTCAACTTAGTGTATGTAAACTTCTGACCCACTGGAATTGTAATACAGTGAATAATAAGTTAAATAATCTTTCTGTAAACAATTGTTGGAAACATTACTTGTGTTGGATTTTCTCCTTTTCTGTTTTGGTTTCAACATTTGCAGCTCTGTCTCAGCCTCTCTTTGAGGGCAGTGAGCACAACCTGTCCTCTCTGGGTAGCCAGATTTGTCTGTGACGGCCAGTTTCTATGGCCAGGCTGTACTCACTGAGTCTGTACATAGTCAGTGTTTTTCTCAGCTTTCTTTCAGTCACGGTGGTTAGATAGTCTGCCACCATGTACCAAATAGTATTGAAGTTTACTTCGATTTTGTGTGGCGTCTTTCCAATAGGTGACATACAGTGTAATTCTCTTTTTGCTTTGTGATGATTCAGTTGGGCCAAATTGTGTAAGTGCTGTCCTGAGGCTTTGTTGGGTTGGTAGGGGTTAGTGTACTGAGCCTCAGAACCAGCTGGCTGAGGGGACTCTTTTCTATGGTCCACTCTTTCCTTCTCTCTCTCTCTCTCTCTCTCTCTCTCTCTCTCTCTCTCTCTCTCTCTCTCTCTCTCTCTCTCTCTCTCTCTCTCTCTCTCTCTCTCTCTCTCTCTCTCTCTCTCTCTCTCTCTCTCTCTCTCTGAACTTTACGTGCCTGCTTTATGACGGCGGGGAAATAGCATTTTATTGAAGAGATATTAGGAGCAACATGTGGCTAATGGGATGAAAATGTTCCATGGTCTGGCCCTCGTCAAAGAGAGGAGAGGGGGCCTAAGCAACTAAACATGGCAGTTGACAATTGATATGGCGGCCCCCCTTTTAAGTGGATCCGAGAGGGACCAAAGCGAACAGGTATATGCCGTGTGTGTAGCATGCGTGTGCGTGTCAACGTGTGTGTATGTCTGTGTGTGTGTGTTTGCGGGGGGGTCTCAGAGATGAGAAGAGAGAGAATGTCTTTGTGTGTGTGTGTCCCTCGTTGCCTGGGTGTAAGGCACACCTTTAGTGCAGCGTCTTTGAGAGCCACACATACTTCGTCTGATCCTCGTAATAAAGCCCCTGGTTTTATGGTTTCCTGTGGTCCAAGAAGCCTTTGCTTCACCAGCCATATGGATGGAGAGGCGGAGCTTAAAAAAAAAAACTAAAACCATGCTACAGGGGTCACCTGCCTCCTAACCCCGTCCCATCCAATCCCACTTTGAAACTAATATCACGGGGGGAACAGATGAAAGCCTTTGTCTCTCTCTCTCTCTCTCTCTCTCTCTCTCTCTCTCTCTCTCTCTCTCTCTCTCTCTCTCTCTCTCTCTCTCTCTCTCTCTCTCTCTCTCTCTCTCCTCCCTTTCTCCATCATTCTCTTCCGGCCGTAGGGATCATGACTGGATTCTCGAATAAAACATTTCACCTTTACGACACAGTTAATAGTCAGGTGTGTGTGTATGTGTTTGTGTAGCTCACTGACTTTCTATTTAGTCCACTGATATGTCTATAGGGGTCTTGTGAAGGGGGAAGATGCTCATCATGGCTACATACTCAATGGCAGCTGGTGTTCTGTAGAAAAAGTTCTGCAACCCCAACCAAGGGAGTCCCTCAGGAATGGATCAACAAATTCTGCCCTAGTCGGTAATGGGCTACCTACCCCGTTACAATTAAAAGGAGCTTGGTCGTTGGTCTAGACTCAAGGAGGTTATGCACACTCAAAGATGTTGCCAACATCAAGGCATAGCTCTATCCCCCCGGTTCTTTCCTCTGGTCCCTTGTCAGCGTGTATCTATGTGTGTGAGTGTCTGTGTCTGTGTGTGTCAGTGCAGAGAGTGGTTAAAGAGGGGGCAGTTTGGTTAGCAGGATTGTGGCGGTGGCAGTACTGTTTGATGGCGTCATGTGCGTTAGGCGTCTCAGAGGTCAGATCACCAGATAGACCTCTCTCCTCTCTCCTCGCTCTCTCCCCTCTCTCTCCTCTCTCACGGCAGTGTCAGGTGTACCAGGGGACAGCACTGAGTGGCTGGCACATGGCCAGCGGGGTGTATGCATGACAATGACAGTGGGCCGTGCGTCTCCTCTTCTCCCCTTCTCACTGAGATGGCCAGCGTGTCAGGGTGTTCGACAACGTAAAAAAACTAAACAGATTAGAATACAGGAGAGCAAGAGTAGAATACGATAAAATGAAAAGCAGGGGGGAAATACCATGGTACTTGCCTACAGAGCAGCAAGAGGAACTGCCCCTCCCTACCTTCAGGCTATGCTCAAACCCTACACCCCAACCCGAGCACTCCGTTCTGCCACCTCTGGTCTTTTGGCCTTCCCACACCTAAGGGAGGGCAGCTCCGCTCCGCTCAGCCCAGTCCAAGCTCTTTTCTGTCCTGACACCCCAATGGTGGAACCAGCCTCCCCCTGAAGCTAGGACAGCGGAGTCCCTGCCCATCTTCCGAAAACATCTTCAAATTGTATCTTAAATAATCCCACAGCCCCCCCAAAAAAAGTATTTTGTCAACTAACACTCCCACTTCTTCAATACAATCAAACTAGCAAGGGCAATGATCACAAGTCAGTCATAATGTGGCTAATATCCTAGCGAGTGGCGCAGTGGTCTAAGGCACTGCATCGCAGTGCTAGCTGTGCCACTAGAGATCCTGGTTCGAATCCAGGCTCTGTCGTAGCCGGCCGCGACCGGGAGACCCATGGGGCGTTGCACAATTGGCCCAGCGTCGTCCAGGATAGGGGAGGGAATGGCCGGCAGGGATGTAGCTCAGTTGGTAGAGCATGGCGTTTGCAACGCCAGGGTTGTGGGTTTGATTCCCACGGGGGGCCAGTATGAAAAATACAAAAAATTATGTATGCACTCACTAACTGTAAGTCGCTCTGGATAAGAGCGTCTGCTAAATGACTAAAATGTAAATCTATTAATGGTACAATGTTTGCTGCCTCCATTCGGGATGCACTGTTTCAGTTTCAATGACTCAATATTTTCGATAAAAACGATGTTTTACTAAGTCACTATGGATAAAAGCGTATGCTCAATGGTATATATTATTATTACTATATTTCCATTGAGTTAGGTAGAGGAGGAGCCTGTGTACGTGCTAGCCCTGTAGCGAGCGTGATGTGAAAAATCTATCTGTGAATCTGTCAGAGAGCAGAGGGCAAAGATGTCTTGCTAAGGAGGGTGTGTGCAACTGGCTAAACAAACTAACTGTTTGCTTCAGAGAGAGAGAGAGAGAGAGAGAGAGAGAGAGAGAGAGAGAGAGAGAGAGAGAGAGAGAGAGAGAGAGAGAGAGAGAGAGAGAGAGAGAGAGAGAGAGAGAGAGAGAGAGAGAGAGAGAGAGAGAGAGAGAGAGAGAGAGAGAGAGAGAGAGAGAGAGAGAGAGAGAGAGAGAGAGAGAGAGAGAGGGGTTTGAATGATGAAGGCCTGTTTAAGTAGCTGTGAAGAGACAGGGAGAAAAGACCCAGGACATGATGAAAGTGGATAAACAGGATTGTTTGTCCTGGCGGCGTGCAAGCTATCCTTCGAGTCAAGTGTTTAAAGCTGGAATCCTTAGTCACTACATCCATTTTTGGACTTTAATTTGGACTATTATTTTGGACTATTAATGATATATACCCATCCCTCAGCTTTTTACTCAAACAAAGGCGGGGTGACCACTTTTTTATTGTTCCGATTAAGGATTCTAGCTTTAAGGAGACAGAGAAAGAAAACAAACACAATGTTTTTATTTTCAGTACTGCAGGTGTGTTTTAAAAGCTTATTGGTTTTAGAGGGACTGGTTATTTTCCCAGAGAGAGCGAGTGACCAGGTTGTCTTTGAAAAATAAGGGTGAAGGGAAGGAATATTTATGTTAGGGTTCCAGTGGTGATGTCTTGCAGTGACATATTGGAACCTATGACCCCTACTTGAGAGCTTCACGACGATTCCAACGTTAATATTTAACGATAAGTATGGTCTCTTTTGAAGAACCAGTGAAAAAAGGACATGACTAGTAGGCGTTTATTTATTTTTTTACTTTACTCAATGTGTGTCTTGTAGAATTGGTGTTCCATTCCCTAAAATATAGAGAAATATTAAGACATAAATCAAGACCTGTTGAAGTGTGTGTATGTGCAATTGTGCCTGCTTTGTGTGTGTGTGTGTGTGTGTGTAGGCTACACTTGTGCGTGTGTATGTATGTGTGTAGGCTCAGGTGTGTGTGTGTCTGAACAAGTGCACATGCGTGTCACTGTATGTATGGGTATGTGCGCATGCGTGAATGTGTTTGTTTGTGCCAGGTCATTGAGTGTGGAAAGGGCATCCATACACAGGGCAGGGAGACAGTGGCCCGCCTGACTCTTGTGTTACTCCCTACCAGTTGTCCTTGTTCTCCACTCCTCATACATTATGGAAGACATTCATTCAGGCTGCGGACAAAGTCATTATACTCCTCTGAAACTGGGACGACAGAGGGGTCAATCTGCTTGGCGAAATGGAAGTTTACGGTACTTTCAAAGTTAGGACATTTCTGTCTTTTTTTTGTCAACTGTTTAAAACTTTTTTGAAACAGAACAAAGATATCCTACCCTACCCTCCTCCCTCAAGATGGATTTGCAGGTAATTGCCAAAATAAAGGAAAAACTTGAGTAAATGAGGGATACAAAATATATTGAAAGCAAGTGCCTTCAAATCAAATCAAATCAAATCAAATTTTATTGGTCACATGCGCCGAATACAACAGGTGCAGACATTACAGTGAAATGCTTACTTACAGCCCTTAACCAACAGTGCATTTATTTTAAACAAAAAAAAGTAAAAATAAAACAACAACAAAAAAAGTGTTGAGAAAAAAAAGAGCAGAAGTAAAATAAAGTGACAGTAGGGAGGCTATATATACAGGGGGGTACCGTTGCAGAGTCAATGTGCGGGGGCACCGGCTAGTTGAGGTAGTTGAGGTAATATGTACATGTGGGTAGAGTTAAAGTGACTATGCATAAATAATTAACAGAGTAGCAGCAGCGTAAAAAGGATGGGTGCAAATAGTTTGCAGTGCAAATAGTCCGGGTAGCCATGATTAGCTGTTCAGGAGTCTTATGGCTTGGGGGTAGAAGCTGTTGAGAAGTCTTTTGGACCTAGGTGTGGTTCCTGAGGTAATTAAGCAATTAACATCCCATCATGCTTAGGGTCATGTATAAAATTGCCCAGTTGCTAATTATTTAGGCTACCAGAAGAAGAGAAGAGATCTTAGTGATTTTGAAAAAGGGGTCTCAAAGGAGCATAGGGGGTTTAAAGTGTGTGTGTGTGTGTGTGTGTGTGTGTGTGTGTGTGTGTGTGTGTGTGTGTGTCTCTGTCACCAGATCTCAACCCAGTTGAACACTTGTGGGAGATTCTGGAGCAGCACCCGTGGTCCTCTGTAGCTCAGCTGGTAGAGCACGGCGCTTATAACGCCAAGGTAGTGTGTTCGATCCCCGGGACCACCCATACACAAAAAAAAAATGTATGCACGCATGACTGTAAGTCGCTTTGGATAAAAGCGTCTGCTAAATGGCATATTATTATTATTATTATTATTATAGCGTTTTCTACCACCATCAACTAAACACCAAATTATGGAATTTCCCATTAAAGAATGGTGTCGCATCCCTCCAGTAGAGTTCCAGACACTTGTAGAATCTATGCCAAGGTGCGTTGAAGCTGTTCTGGCTGCTCGTGGTGGCCTAACACACTATTAAGACACTTTATGTTGGTGTTTCCTTTATTTTGGCAGTTACCTGTAGTTTGCAAAGGACAAGCTAGTTTCTGTATTGGTGAGAAAAACATTTTGTCTAGAGTTGGATTTGGCCAGTCTTCCAATACGTTCAGTACATGTTCATTTGAACACATGCATATTTAATCCGCTGCGTGTCCTGAATCAAATAAATTGGACGAGAAATATGAAGTGTGTCAGTTCAAGCAAAGCAGGAACGACTCAGGGAACAGTTAGAAAAATATGAACCGGGGTCATAAATCTAAATGTTAAATATTGTTCTAGTCAGCACCTTGTCTGCATTTGACACTTCATGTGTGGCTTGTAAGCAGAAGTGCTCCCAAGCGTTCCCCCAAGGTATGATATAATCAGAGCGGTGCTGGTTGTGGCCGGAGGGTAGGATGAGCTCATGGTGCGGCTGGAGGCTGACCACTGCTCAGTGTAAACTGTCATCAGGATAATTGAAGGACTTGTATGTCGGTTCCCTTAACACTGCAGCAAGGCTGTGAGGGCGTACCCTGGGTGATTTCCTCAACCCCTCCTGCCCCTCCGGGGCCCAATTCGCTTCACGAATGCTCTTCGTTGTCAGGAAGCAACAGCATTGGGTTCAACTGTCGACCAACCAAATGTTCTCAATATGGTTGACGGTTGTTAATGAAGTGACCCTGATGCCCCTTTCTTCCTATTGAAGTATCGATAATGAGATTTATGCTCGGGCCTTGGACAGCAACTTTGATTCAATTACAATTAAAGCCCCCACCCCCCACCCCCCACACCTTAAACCCCTGGATCTGTTTCCCATTGCAGGAGGTCATACTTTGTGTTTCTCATTGTCTTGACAAGAGGTTCAGAAACCAGGGGTCTCGTCCCTCCCTAATCAGATCTGGTCTGGAGGTAGAGGAGGGGGAACAGTGGGAATGACGGGGGTCACAAGTGGTTCAGGTTGAGCTCTTCATTCATTGTATTGTTCTACGTTCATGTCCAACTCTTTGATGTGGAGGAATGGGAGGTTTCCCCTGTATGACTCCCGACCACGGCATCCCTTATCTGCTCCCTCTCTCCATCTCTCTATCACGTCCTCCATCCACCCATCCATCCTCTTGTTTCTATCGCCCCAGACATACACTATCAGTCAAAAGTTTGGACAAACCTACTCATTCAAGGGTTTTTCTTCATTTTTACTATTTTTTACATTATATAATAATAGTGAAGACATCCAAACTATGAAATTACACATATGGAATCATGTAGTAACCAAAAAAGTGTTAAACAAATCAGAAAATAATAGCCACCCTTTGCCTTGATGACAGCTTTGCACACTCTTGGCATTCTCTCAACCAGCTTCACCTGGAATGCTTTTCCAACAGTCTTGAAGGAGTTCCCACATATGCTGAGCGCTTGATGGTTTTTGCGACTGCACTTGAAGAAACGTTCAAAGTTCTTGACATGTTCCGTATTGACTGACCTTCATGTCTTAAAGTAATGATGGACTGTAATTTCTCTTTGCTTATTTGAGCTGTTCTTGCCATATAGGGCTATCTTCTGTATACCCCCCTACCTTGTCACAACACAACTGATTGGCTCAAACGCATTAAGAAGGAAATAAATTCCACAACTTAACTTTTAAGAAGGCACACCTGTTAATTGAAATGCATTCCAGGTGACTACCTAATGAAGCTGGTTGAGAGAATGCCAAGCGTTTGCAAAGCTGTCATCAAGGCAAAGGGTGGCTATTTGAAGAATCTCAAATATAAAATATAGTGTTGATGTCTTCACTATTATTCTACAATGTAAAAAAAAAAAAAAAAAAAAAAAAATTCGTTCAATGAGTAGGTGTTTCTAAACTTTTGACAGGTAGTGTAGTTAATTACCTGTTGGATTATATAAGACGGAGTCAAATCCAAATGGCTAATTTCGTTTTCTCCGACAATATAATTCAAGACATTACTTCCATTGGTCTCTGTTGCAAAATTGAAAAGTTTAAGAAATGAACAAAAGCAAGCTGACACATTTGGGAGACATAAGAATGTATCTTTATCCGGCAGCCATCAAACTTCACTCTTGTGTAAGATATCATATAAAGCCTCCTCTTACTTTACCCAGTGCTCATCCTGGTTATAAGTTAGAAAACGGGGACTTGGCCAAAACCAGTAAAGAGAGGGACACAGGCAGAATGCAATGTGTTTACAATTGGAAGGTCCGGGGTGTGAACATCTTGAGCAGGCCATGTCCATCTACAGCCATAGCCACAGCCAACGGGCCTGGTTCTGAAAGAGGCCCTTCCTCAGGAGACTCCTCCCCTGAATTGAATTGTCTGTTCTCTTTTCTAAGAGTCGTCCCCTAATGTGTAATACTTCAGACCTACAGTCGTGGTCAAAAGTTTTGAGAATGACACAAGTATTGATCTTCACAAAGTTCGCTGCTTCAGTGTTATGAGATATTTTTGTCAGATGTTACTATGGTATTCTGAAGTATAATTACAAGAAGGGTCCATAAGTGTCAAAGGCTTTTATTGACAATTACATTAAGTTTATGCAAAGAGTCAATATTTGCAGTGTTGACCCTTCTTTTTCAAGACCTCTGCAATCCGCCCTGGCATGCTGTCAATTAACTTCTGAGCCACATCCTGACTGATGGCAGCACATTCTTGCATAATCAATGCTTGGAGTTTGTCAGAATTTGTGGGTTTTTGTTTGTCCATCTGCCTCTTGAGGATCAACCACAAGTTCTCAATGGGATTAAGGTCTGGGGAGTTTCCTGGCCATGGACCCAAAATGTCAATGTTTTGTTCCCCGAGCCACTTAGTTATCACTTTTGCCTTATGGCAAGGTGCTCCATCATGCTGGAAATGGCATTGGTCGTCACCAAACTGTTCTTGGATGGTTGGGAGAAGTTGCTCTCGGAGGATGTGTTGGTACCATTCTTTATTCATGGCTGTGTTCTTAGGCAAAATTGTGAGTGAGCCCACTCCCTTGGCTGAGAAGCAACCCCTCACATGAATGGTCTCAGGATGCTTTACTGTTGGCATGACACAGGACTGATGGTAGCGCTCACCTTGTCTTCTCCGGACAAGGTGTTTTCCAGATGCCCCAAACAATTGGAAAGGGGATTCATCAGAGAAAATGACTTTACCCCAGTCCTCAGCAGTCCAATCCCTGTACCTTTTGCAGAATATCAGTCTGTCCCTGATGTTTTTCCTGGAGAGAAGTGGCTTCTTTGCTGCCCTTTTTGACACCAGGCCATCCTCCAAAGGTCTTCGCCTCACTGTGCGTGCAGATGCACTCACACCTGCCTGCTGCCATTCCTGAGCAAGCTCTGCCCCGATCCCGCAGCTGAATCAACTTTAGGAGACGGTCCTGGCGCTTGCTGGACTTTCTTGGGTGCCCTGAAGCCTTCTTCACAACAATTGAACCTCTCTCCTTGAAGTTCTTGATGATCCGATAAATGGTTGATTTAGGTGCAATCTTACTAATCAAATCAAATCAAATCAAATTTTATTTGCCACATGCGCCGAATACAACAGCTGTAGACATTACCGTGAAATGCTTACTTACAGCCCTTAACCAACAATGCATTTATTTCTTAATAAAAAAGTAAAATAAAACAACAACAACAAAAAAGTTTTGAGAAAAAAAGAGCAGAAGTAAAATAAAATAACAGTAGGGGTGCTATATACAGGGGGGTACCGGTGCAGAGTCAATGTGCGGGGGGCACTGGCTAGTTGAGGTAGTTAAGGTAATATGTACATGTGGGTAGAGTTCAAGTGACTATGCATAAATATTTTGCTTATAAGCAGGAATCAGGAGGATAGAGTTATGGTCAGATTTGCCAAATGGAGGGCGAGGGAGAGCTTTGTACGCGTCTCTGTGTGTGGAGTAAAGGTGGTCTAGTTTTCATTGCAATTCATCTGATCACTCTTCATGACATTCTGGAGTATATGCAAATTGCCATCATCAAAACTGAGGCAGCAGACTTTGTGAAAATTAGGATTCGTACAAACAGTATTATTCACTACTTTGCTCATTCGTCATCGTTCTCTTTCTCTGCTCTCAAAGGAGCTTATGGAATTCCTCCTGATGAACTGTACTAAAGATGCATGATGAGGCCTGAAAAGATACAGGGGAGAGAAAGCAATGATGGAGATGATGGTTTCTGTGTGCGTGCATAGCTTTGTGTTTATGTGCGCCTCTGTGTGTACTTGTGTCAGAGTGAAAGGCAGCAGAAAGACATGTCCACTTCGGTGCCCACCTCATGCTCAGCTCTGACCTCTCACCCACATTAAACCTCAGCAGGTCTCTCTCTCTCTTTTTGCCCACACATTACTCTCTTCTCTCTCTACTTCCAGCCGCTGTTTTTTCTTCACATGCCCGGCTTCTCAGGGAACGCACTCATATTTGTGGCTTTTGGTTGGCAGGGAAGTGTTCTTTTTTCAATTTTGACATACCCCTCATCCGTCCAAATTGAACTGTTCAGTCATTTCCTGCCTGTAATAAAAACAAAAACTGGAATCATGTCAGATTTTTTGTCAAATTCGGTGTTATGTGCCACAGCCACAAGCATCATTATCTCTGCGTCAAGCCTTGATGTATTTTCCTTACATTGGAAGTCCCTCGCCAAGGACAAAAGTCTTTCACATGAAAAGGCCCCTCGCTGAAACCTAGACTCAACTTTCACTAATAGTGTTAGTGTAGGGGCCATGACTTGGTAAGGCTCTGAAAATACACATTTGTGTATAAATGAATGCAATAACCAAACAATCAACTTGGTCCTCACAATACCAGTGGAATACATGCTAGAGAGTAGAGATCATAGAAATCAGCCTGGTCCACCCCTCCACCACTCCACTCCTCCTCCCGAAAAAGAGAGATGGCTATCTGCACTGAGGTCAAAAATGAAAAATGTCATGGCAAATTACAGCCATGTTGTTTGAATTACTCCGGCTTGCTCCTTAAAGCAGACGGGGAGCTGCAAAAATCTGAAAAGCACGTTTATTGAGCAAGTCAGAGAGATAGGGAAAAAGCGAGAGAGGGAGGTAGCGAGAGCGACAGAGAAAGAGGGAGCGAGACAGAAAAAGGGCGACAAAGAGAGAGAAATAAGTAAAGTGTGTTTTCTCTATAACAAATATCACTAGGGCTGACTCATGGGGTTGAGTTGCAATGAAGGATTGATGTGGAAGAAGCCCAAGTCATTCCTCTGGCTTTGGGGCATCATTTACTGAAAACTGGCCGCGGGGCGCTGTGTGCAATAATAACCACATCCTCTAAGCATCTTCAGACCCAAGGCTTTTTTTATTGCTGGGAAGCAGGGATCGGCACTCCAGCAACGGTAGAAGAGAAGCAGCCTATTTCTAAAAAAGGAGAGATGACTGACAGAGGAAAGAGGCGCCTAGAGGGAAGCAAGCCCACAACAGTCACTCCAATCAAGAAAACCGGGGCTCGACTTCTTCACGAGGAACACTCAGGTCCCTGAGGAGGTCTCTAAGGGGAAACCTCGGCTCCTACGGAGCTGGACACAGGCAGACTCCCAAAATGTGATTGCAAAACCCACACAAATGTAACCTTTATTTTAGCAGGGGTAGTCCCATTGGGACCAATGTCTCTTTTACATGGGAGTCCAAATGAACAGAGACCAAATGAAAGGAAAGAAAGCAAGGTAGATAGAAAAATAGAGGGACAATTGACCCGAATGCCACGCTTTGGTATTGACGTTGCCGTATTGATGGAAGAAATCAGTCATATGTATAACTAGATGCGTATGCAACAGAAAATGTTTTTCCGCAATCAACACACAATTGGACATTGTCCTCTCCGCCAAAGTACCCCTGAAGTCTAAGTTTTTAGGGTGTCTTAATTTGGTATGAAATAATGTTTCTTTATCTAGTGTCTGTGGAAGTCTCTAGATATTTAGAAATATTTTCAGTCGACAGGGCCACGACAGAGACATTGAGGCAGAAACTAATGGCAGCTTGATCCAACTCAAAGGATCAAGAGCACCACCGTGGGGGTCTTGACCCTCTTTCTCCGGAATTGAAGCTTCTATAAGGGGAGGGGTGAATGAGAGTCAGAGGTGGCATGGGTGCTGTGGCAGGTATGAATTGTTTTGGCATTATATCACACTATTCTGTAGAATATGGATGGCTTCCAGAGTCACTCATTTTGAAGACTCTCCGCAGACACTGGAAGTGACCAAGAAGTTAGTGTGTGCGAGCTTGCACATTTTTGTGTGTGCATGTACAGTGCCTTCTGGAAAATATTCAGACCTGTTTACTTTTTCCACATTTTGTTAAGTTACAGCCTTATTCTAAAATGTATTTAAAATCCTCAGCAATTTACATATAATACCCCATAATGACAAAGCGAAAACAGGTTTTTAGATTTATTTGCACATTTATTACAAATATAACACTGAAATACCTTATTTACATAAGTATTCAGACCCTTTGCTATGAGACTCGAAATTGAGCTCAGGTGCATCCTGTTTCCATTGATCATCCTTGAGATGTTTCTACAACTTGATTGGAGTCCAACTGTGATAAATTCAATCGATTGGACATGATTTGGAAAGGCACACTCCTGTCTATATAAGGTCCCATTGTTGACAGTGCATATCAGAGCAAAAACCAAGCCATGAGGTCGAAGGAATCCGAGAAAGGATTGTGTCGAGGCACAGATCTGGGGAAGAGTACCAAATAATATCTGCAGCATTGAAGGTCCCCAAGAACACAGTGGTCTCCATCATTCTTAAATGGAAGAAGTTTAGAACCACCACAACTCTTCCTAGAGCTGGCCGCCTGGCCAAACTGAGCAATCGGGGGAGAAGGGCCTTGGTCAGGGAGGTGACCAAGAACCCGATGGTCATTCTGACAGAGCTCTAGAGTTCCTCTGTGGAGATGGGAGAACCTTCCAGTAGGACAACCATCTCTGCAGCACTCCACCAATCAGGCCTTTATGGTAGAGTGGCCAGACGGAAGCCACTCCTCAGTAAAAGGCACATGACAGCCCGCTTGGATTTTGCTAAAAGGCACCTAAATACTCTCAGACCATGAGAAACAAGATTCTCTGGTCTGATGAAACCAAGATTCAACTCTTTGGCCTGAATGCCAAGCGTCACGTCTGGAGGAAACCTGGCACCATCCCTACGGTGAAGCATGGTGGTGGCAGCATCATTCTGTGGGGATGTTTTTCAGCGACAGGGACTGGGAGACTAGTCAGGATCGAGGCAAAGATGAACGGAGCAAAGTACAGAGAGATCCTTGATGAAAAGCTGCTCCAGAGCACTCAGGACCTCAGACTGGAGTAAAGGTTCACCTTCCAACAGGACAACGACCCTAAGCACACAGCCAAGACAACGCAGGTGTGGCTTCGGGACAAGTCTATGAATGTCCTTGAGTGGCCCAGCCAGAGCCCGGACTTGAACCCGATAGAACATCTCTGGAGAGACCTGAAAATAGCTGTGCAGCAATGCTCCCCATCCAACCTGAGATAGCTTGAGAGGATCTGCAGAGAAGAATGGGAGAAACTCCCCAAATACAGGTGTGCCAAGCTTTTACCGTCATACCCAAGAAGACTGGAAGCTGTAATCGCTGCCAAAGGTGCTTCAACAAAGTACTGAGTAAAGAGTCTGAATACGTATGTAAATGTGATATTTCCGTTTTTTATCTTAAAATAAAATGTAAAACCTTCTAAAAACCTGTTTTTCCTTTGTCATTATGGGGTATTGTGTGTAGATTGATGAGGGGAAAAAAACTATGTAATCAATTTTAGAATAAGGCTATAACCTAACAAAATGTGGAAAAAGTCAAGGGGTCTAAATACTTTCCGAAGGCGCTGTATGTCAGTCTGTGTGCATGTGTTCTATTAACAGTTCTGAACAATCAGAAAAATCCGTCAAAAAGTGAGTGTTTTACCTACCTGTCAATCATTACCTCTATCCTGCAATATCAATGCTAGAATGACATATCAATGACTAGTGTAATGAAGCTTTTTGGCTGAAAATCAATAGTTCAGTCGAAAGCCAACTGTTATGCATGTTCCAATGTGGGTTGGGACAGAGCATTTTGCTTGGAGAGACTGTTTTGTGAATAGCAACAATGTGTTTTGTGCACCATATGGTTTTGAACACATCAAGGCAAACTGAGGCGAGGAAATGAATCACTCTACCACTGACAAGTCCAGGGATGGGAAATAAATATTTACACTTCACAAAATGACATCCAGTCCTCGTTCACTCGTCGCCATACGCCCAGCAATAGCATCCCCCAGACCACAGTGTACCCACACTGAGAGCTGCAGGGGGACCCATGTGTGTGAGGGTTACAGTACACACGCATACAGTGCATGCACACACTCAGGCACGTAAGGGTGTGCACACACATGCACACAAACATAACGAAGCACGAACACATGCACGCATGCATGCGTGCACAAGTGCACACACACACAAAAACACCCCCTACACACTTTGAGCCCAGTACAGTACACTTCATTAAAGTGCAGTGCGGCTCATCAGGCTTGAGATATCCATCTGGGTTTTGTCATGGACGACATGGGCCCATGTCTCTCTCTTCTATAATTATGTGAATAATCATTTTCTCTGCTTCCCGCTGGGAAGGCTTTATGTGACAGGGGTTTTGGACATGGCTGACTAGGAAATGCTCCATCCGAGAGGAGAGTTGTGTATCGACTCAAATTTGTGAAGCCACAATTCCATGATTGAATATAACGTGAGCGGGTGGGGGGATATATATATATATATATATATATATATATATATATATATATATATATATATATATATATATATATATATATATATATATATATATATACAGTGCCTTTGGAATTCAGACCCCTTGACTTTTTCCACATTCTGTTACATTACAGCCTTATTCTAAAATTGATTCAATAGTTTTTCCCCTCATCAATCTACACACAATACCCCATAATGACGAAGCAAAAACATGTTTTTAGACATTGTTGCTAATTTAAACTGAAATATTAAATTTACATAAGTATTCAGACCCTTTACTCAGTACTTTGTTGAAGCACCTTTGGCAGCGACTACAGCCTCAAGTCTTCTTGGGTATGACGCTACAAGCTTGGCACACCTGTATTTGTGGAGTTTCTCCCATTCTTCTCTGCAGATCCTCTCAAACTCTGTCAGGTTGGATGGGGAGCATTGCTGCACAGCTATTTTCAGGTCTCTCCAGAGATGTTCGATCATGTTCAAGTCCGGGCTCTGGCTGGGCCACTCAAGGACATTCAGAGACTTGTCCTGAAGCCACTCCTGTGTTGTCTTGGTTGTGTGCTTAGGGTCGTTGTCCTGTTGGAAGGTGAACCTTTACCCCAGTCTGAGGTCCTGAGTGCTCTGGAGCAGCTTTTCATCAAGGATCTCTCTGTACTATGCTCCGTTCATCTTTGCCTCGATCCTGACTAGTCTCCCAGTCCCTGTCGCTGAAAAACATCCCCACAGAATGATGCTGCCACCACCATGCTTCACCGTAGGGATGGTGCCAGGTTTCCTCCAGACGTGACGCTTTGCATTCAGGCCAAAGAGTTGAATCTTGGTTTCATCAGACCAGAGAATCTTGTTTCTCATGGTCTGAGAGTCTTTAGGTGCCTTTTAGCAAAATCCAAGCGGGCTGTCATGTGCCTTTTACTGAGGAGTGGCTTCCGTCTGGCCACTCTACCATAAAGGCCTGATTGGTGGAGTGCTGCAGAGATGGTTGTCCTTCTGGAAGGTTCTCCCATCTCCACAGAGGAACTCTAGAGCTCTGTCAAAATGACCATTGGGTTCTTGGTCACCTCCCTGACCAAGACCCTTCTCCCCCGATTGCTCCGTTTGTCCGGGCGGCCAGCTCTAGGAAGAGTTGTGGTAGTTCCAAACTTCTTCCATTTAAGAATGATGGAGGCCACTGTGTTCTTGGGGACCTTCAATAATGCAGAAATGTTTTGGTACCCTTCCCCAGATCTGTGCCTCGACACAATTCTGTCTCGGAGCTCTACGGACAATTCCTTCGACCTCATGGCTTGGTTTTTGCTCTGACATGCACTGTCAACTGTGGGACCTTTTATCGACAGTTGTGTGCCTTTCCAAATCATGTCCAATCAATTAAATTAACCACAGGTGGACTCCAATCAAGTTGTAGAAACATCTCAAGGATGATCAATTGAAACCGGATGCACCTGAGCTCAATTTTGAGTCTCATAGCAAAGTGTCTGAATACTTATGTAAATAAGGTATTTCTGTTTTTTATTTTTAATAAATGTGCAAGCATTTCTAAAAACTTGTTTTCGCTTTGTCATTATGGGGTTTTGTGTGTAGATAGCTGAGGAAAATGTTTTATTTAATCAATTTTTTGAATAAGGCTGTAACGTAACAACATTTGGAAAAAGTCAAGGGGTCTGAATACTTTCCGAAGGCCTTCGGAAAGTATTCAGATCCCTTGACTTTTTCCACACTTTGTTACGTTACAGCCTTATTCCAAAAATGTAAAAACAACCAACATGTATGTGTTCGTGAGAATCTCACCTTTATACAGATGGGTCATATTAGTGTGTAGCCCAAACTGTTCAGACACTACAGACAGAAGTTGGCAGATCGGCTGTACAGTCTTCAGACAAGTCCCAAGACGCTTGTGCGGGTCGCGGAGCAAAACGGAGAACACCATTGTGTTCGTGAGACTCATCTTTCCATAGAGGGGTCATAATATGCCAAACCGTTTGGACGCTACAGACAATTTTGTGAGAAGACCAATTTTTGGGATGTCTCATGGTCTGACAAACACCGCTCTAGCTCTGTCACCTTTCACCGCAAATGCGGATGTCTTACACAGGCGAATGCGGTGGATTGAGATGCAAAAAAACAGATATCTCTAGCTTAAATTAACAGTTTTTTTATGGGGATTAGCTTTCTGCGGGTGTGTGGACATCGACCTTAGGGGGTTAAACTACTCACAAAGTAGTATTTCATTGAGAATAAACAAATACTCCACTTGTTAACTCATGCCCATGCCAAGTAGGAGTCTCAATATACTAGTAGTAGTATTATTAATAACATACTGATAGTTTTACCTCGGGACTAGGGTCTTTCCACTGTGTTGTGTGTGTGTGTGCTCGGTGTAATGGCCTGAACCTTCTGATAGTTACCTTACCTTATCTTCAATGAGACATAGTTACATAATCTATACACCCACCTCTCCCCACCCTAATCAATACAATTCAATATCTTAGATCATGCTCTTTCTCAATATTCATTAAGTATACCCTCCATCATCAAATTGGCCTGCACTTACGGCAGTGTGGCTGCTTTTCCCCCCTCAGTGACTGCATCCCAAAGGGCACACTGTTCCCTACATAGTGCACTACTTTTGACCAGGGCCCAAAAGTACGGCAATATGAGGCCATTTGGGATGCAGCCAGTGTGTGTGAATGATGAATATACTGTATGTGGCTCAGTTCGCCAGGATAAATCATAATCTCCATAAAGACTATTCCCTTGAATATATAATATGGCCGTGTCCTATCTTTAGCTCAGTGGGCTCGGGAGACTCGGGACACTGATTGCTGCCCAGCGGGTTAGACACGCATGGACGATGACGCTCCCTCTAGGATGCATTGTGCTCTCTTAGTGTCATCTCCAGCCATCACACACACATGCGCATACACACATGCTCGCTAACATGCACGGACACATGCACACTCCTATCTCTCTCTCTCTCTCTCTCTCTCTCTCTCTCGCTCTCGCTCTCGCTCTCGCTCTCGCTCTCGCTCTCGCTCTCGCTCTCGCTCTCGCTCTCGCTCTCGCTCTCTCTCTCTCTCTCTCTCTCTCTCTCTCTCTCTCTCTCTCTCTCTCTCTCTCTCTCTCTCTCTCTCGCTCTCGCTCTCGCTCTCGCTCTCGCTCTCGCTCTCGCTCTCGCTCTCGCTCTCGCTCTCGCTCTCTCTTTCTCTCTCTCTTCTCTGATTAGACATTTCTTTGGCATGTGGATCATGTCTATCTTTAGTAGCCCCCCTGAGCATTGGATGAAGGCCCTCTCTCCTCCCGTCTTCAGCTCCCAACACACCCCACCCTCCCCTCTCTCCCTCTGTCTTTCCCTCCCTCCCCTCTCCCTTCTGTTGTTAGGGACATATGATGGTGTCTGCTGACCCTTCTGGCATCCGTCTGTCCCAGGCACACTCAATGAACTTGGCACACAAACCCCCCCGATCTCTCTCTCTCTCTCTCTCTCCCTCTCTCTCTCTCTCTCTTTTCTTCCGTCCCCTTCCTTCCCATCCGTCTTGACACAAACATGGACGATTCACAGAAAAACGGAACGGGGAGAGAGATAATGGCAGCCATCCAGCGGAGCTGCGCTAATCAGCGAGCATCGTGGGAAAAGCGCAGGATGAGGGGAGAAAAAAATAGGCCATTGTCTGTGGGAGATTAAAGTCTCCGAAAAGGCGGCATTGTCCGACGGAGGGGATAAATCTTCCTGCTGTCACTCAAACCTGAATTAAATTCTCCTTCCCTTTTCTAAAAGGGGCTTATCTCCGACTCAATAGCTTGTTGCGCTACAAGCCCAGAGGAATGTATTTGTTGAGTTTCTGTTCGCTGACACCTTATAGAAAAAATAAAAGAGGGCAAGAAAGGACGAGAGAGTGTAGAGAGCGTTTAGCTCTATTTTGAGGGAGGATGTGCATTTGGGGAAGATTGTTATCACGATAGAGGAGAGGAGGGATAGAGGAGGGAGGATGGCCTTTGAGATTGATTGACCGCCGCACCGCTATTTAGCGAGTGAAGAATATTCCTCCCTCCCAGAAGTGGTCACAATCCGGAAAAAATCACCAGGGACCCTGGCACGGTCCGGCCACAACACGAAGGCTCTTATTTTCTAAAGCCACCAGTCCCTCCTCTCCTCCTCCCTTCCTTCTTCCACCTCCTCGCCGCATCACCTTATCTCCCGTCCAGACCTGCCAAATCCTACTCCTGTACACTGGGGATTTGGAAAGGGGTCCTGTTGTTACCCCACGCACATTCAAAACAGACCCCCCTCTTCACCCCCACCACCCCTCCACCAAGTTGTGCAGACTCCTGCTCTGCGCAGCGAATGACAAAAAAGGGCTCGTCCCCAGTTTCCATCCCCCTTTCTCTTCCTCCTTTCACACATTCCCATTCTGCTATCTCTGAGAAAAAGAAGACTGGAAAAGGAGAGAAATGGAGCGATATTGATGATTCACCCAATCCCCCCCACATTCAGAAAAAGTGATTTACCTCCCGCCACCCTCCCCACCCCCCCGTTGCCCTCGATCATAAACAGTACTTTCCGCTTGCTGTTGGCGGGTCGATCCACAGTTGTTGTTTATGCCCCACGTTAATGCTCTCTCCTCTTTCACAATGCACCCCCCTCCCCTCCCCACCAACACTAACCCCGACCATGATCCCCCCTACTCCCCACCATGCATCTCCCTCTGAGCTCTGCTCCCCTGCCGATACGACTTGGCTCCCTAACGATGGGGCTTACACCTGCTTACAGGATTACATTAATTAGCACGAAACAGAGATGGAGGGGGGTGGAGGGGGTGGAGGGGGGTTGGGTGACAAATTAAGCCCAAACGGGCGCCCTCGTCGCCAGACTCTGGCCGTGCCAACCTCCGGGATAGGGGGCAGGATTGCAAGGTTTATCTCATTTTCTTTTAGTTGTTTTTTCACGAGAGGAAGTGAGGACGCGGTTTGTGTTTGGGTGCGAGAGAGGGTGAAGGTCAGACACAGAGAGAAAGCCATTGTGAGCAATGCGTCTGGGCTTTTGAGTTGCTTTGGCCTAAAGTAGCCCTCCTAGCCACAGTTCTGAATAGGGCTTTAAATGTGCTATTCTGTCGGCGGTGGCACATACGTATTCCTCTCCTGTTTCAAGTCTACCCGGCTGTCTTTCAGTGAGGAATCAAGTCCCCCTTTTTCAAGAGCTACCTCCTTCACCTTTACAGGTGACACACAAGATGTACACCCCAGTGATGTACCCAAGCCCCACTCTCTCTCTCTGTCCCTCTGCCTCATCCATCACTCTCTCTTTCATGCCGTCCTCTCTCCCCCCTCTATCCTTCCCTGACTACTATGTTAAATGACTGAGTGCTTAAGTAACGGCAGAGTGAATACCCCCAAATCCATCCCACTAAGCATTTACAGATGACCCTGCTTTGCCCATGCCATGTTACCACACTCTCTCTTTGTCTCTCTCTCTCTCTCTCACCCTCAACTCTCTCTACTACTGATTTACATTTACATAAAAAACATTTTAGTCATTTAGCAGATGCTTTTATCCAGAGCGACTTACAGTTAGTGAGTGCATACATTTTTCATACTGGCCCCCCGTGGGAATCGAACCCACAACCCTGGCGCTGCAAGCGCCATGCTCTACCAACTGAAAGTGTGTGTGATTTACTCCACTGCACAGGGTTTGAGTCTGTCTGTCCATCTTGGTAACCTGTCTTTTGGTTTTCACCCGTCTCTATTGATTGATTGATTTATTTGCACTAAAGAAAACAAGTGACAAACAACAATAAAATAAACATTAAAATAATTTAAAAAATACCGTGTGCAGGTGTGGTTGGAAGCCCAAGGTCTTATATGAAAATCACACCACAAAAAATCTAAATACAATAAATCAGTACAAAAATACAAAAGGTTTGTTAAAACAGATAACAAAACCTACGAATTATATAAATGTAGAAATGAATTGATCAGTTTTCGCCTGTCCCTTCTATTCCTCTAACTCTACTCTTTCCCATTCCCAGTGAATTTGCCACTGCCTCTCCTTTGTTATAGAAAGCCCCCCAACCACACGCACACACACACACACACACAAACATACACCCACACAACCACCCACACACACACACACAATCACACAGCCCCAGAAGTCAGCCTTCTCAAACAGATCTGTCTGGGACGAGAGGAGAGGAGTGGGGGGACAACAGGGGCAACTTCACCTGTCGCCCCCAGATGAGAAGCCATCACGTGGCCGGCTTATTTAGCAAAGCCAGGGATGGAGGGAAGGAGGGAGGGAGGTAGGGAGTGGGTGGAAAGGGGAGGGACGAGAGAGGGGAGACGACAGGGGTACAGAGAGGTGGAAAGAGAGGGGGCTGGGTGAGAGGGGAGCAGAAGATGGAGAGAGAGAGGGGGTATCAGATGATTGGCTCTGAACAGCGCGTGTCAGTCAGTGAGGCAGTTGAGCTAGTGGGGCTTGATGATAGACAGACGTTTCCTACCGCTAGTATAGAGAGAGGCTGTCATCCATCACACACAAACACACACAGACACACACACTTTCACTCTTACGCGCACATACACACAAACACACGCACACACTACACACACTCTCTACCTCCCTAACTCTCCCTCTCTAACCCTCCCCCACTCTCCTTTGACGGGGGCGTGGAGGAGGCAGGGCTGCTGTAGAGTAGGGGATAGCATAGCGTGGCCCGGTGGGGGTGGTTGCGTGGCAGCGGTCGCTCCAATCCCTTCCGTATGACAGTGATTACAGTTTTTTTCAATTGCTAACAAGCATCGGTCAATACTGAAGCCATTTTTTCAAAACTCTTCACACAGTCTGCATTACCAACATGCATCTTGGCCAAACAGTTAATCTCACCTCCAAAACTCAATCAAACCACCAAAACACTTCATACATGTCTCAAAATAAGCTTGTTCGATCAAAACACTGGCAACAATTCTCACTCAGAAAGCATACATTGTCACTCATAACACACTGACCTAAAAAAACACTAACAAGAGGGAGCATTACATAAATGATTAACTTTTCTCTTTGAAATTTGAATGATTTTTCACATAAATCAGTATTTCATTATAGAATAAGAATAACACCTTTTCACTTTATTAACTGTACTAAAGTATATGTAACAAGAATGATTCAGAAATGCAGCAATTTGCTTCAATAGCCTTTTTTTTCTATATCTTTGCATATAGTAATTTACTAAAAAGTTGAAACAAAAAACAAAATCCCAGGGCTGCAATAATAATTACAAAAAGACTACATCAACAACAGGTATAGTATAATCACTCATACTGTACAGTGCTGTAAGGTGTTCTATCTCTCCCTCTCTCCTGCATTTGGCCACAAGTTCTCATCAACATCACATCTTATTTCTTCTCTGGCCATGCATCTTGGAAAGTATCTTCTGGAATGTCTAATCCAACCCTGGCGGTCTTCAGGAGAAGTGTCTCCACAATAAACCTTCATGGCATCCATTAAGGACATCTGGGCATGTGGATTGTGGTCATAAACCTTCCACCTCCACGCAGAGAAAAACTCCTCTATGGGGTTTAGGAAGTGGGAGTATGGAGGTAGGAATAGTACTGACATCCTGGGATGTGCAGCAAACCAGTCTGTGACTGCAGCAGAGTGGTGGAATGCCCCTCTCTCCTCCGCTGGCACAAGTCGATTATGCAGGTCATCCAGAAAATAAATGAGCCTCTCTGTATTGTAGGGGCCAATGAGTGGTTTGTGTAACAGCTCATTGGACAGTGCTGCACACATTGTGATGTTAGCTCCTCTCTGGCCTGGGACATCCACGGTTGCTCTCTCTCCAATCACATTTCTTCCCCTGCGGCATGTTTTTGCCAGGTTGAATCCAGCTTCATCAACAAAGATGAATGTATGAGCAGTTTGCCTGGCTTCCATCTCCATTACTCTCTAAAATACAGTAAATCTACAGTTTTACAGGACTTTACATTATGCAGAGCTGTGTATGTACCCGGTTTGGTTATTGAACAGACATCTTACCTGGACATATTAATACCGGAGTTCTTTCACACGTTCACCGTTTCTCTCAAAGGGTACAGTGTACAACTGCTTCATCCTTATTTTATGTTTCTCTAGGACTCTGGCAATTGTCGTTGTGCTGTCCGTATTCACATTCCCAAAAGTGATATTGTCTGCCAGCACTCTGTCCCGAATTTCCCTTAGTTTTATTGCATTGTTGCCAATTACCATGTCAACAATGGCAATTTCCTGCGCATCTGACACTATTCTGGCTCTCCCTCCTGTGGGAGGCAACCTTTGGATCCTACTGAAAAACACAAAACAATCAATATATTTCAAAATGTCAGTACATGTAAAAATGTGAACGTACTGTATTGTACTGTAATATGTAGTTCAATTATCATTGAAGGATGCACATCTCATCTATTGTTTTGCCGGAAAATTCGTACTATTGATGCAACTGTTGAACGCTGCAGATTTGGTTGCACCCTTAAACCGGACTCTCTCAAAGCGAGACCATGGTTTACAACATGGTCAATAATGATGGCCCTTATCTCATCAGAGACCACCGCTCTTGGTCTTCCTCTCCTTTGTCCTCCACACATTCTCCCTCTCCCTGCCACTCTTCTTTCCCCACCAACCTGTCTTCCTTGATCCATGTTTCCAAACTAAATCATTCCGAAGCCGTCCTCTTTTGTCTGTTTGGTAACAAGACTAAAAACAGGACACTTGGGTAGACTTTCAGCTGAAATTGCAATCAGCTTTGTTTGGAATGATTAAATATTCTGCTGAGATTTTCTATATGTTTCTATCTGGTTACTGCAGAAATGCATGACATTTGCCATCATTCTGTTTTGAATGTGTTTTTAACAGTTTTGGAAACAGTGTGTTAGCATTTGAAAACGTGCTGCAAATATATCGTTTTGCAGGTGGTGGAGTATGAATGAGAAAATAGTTAATGGTTTTCGGAGAATGTGGTCATTGAATGCATTTTGTGTGAAAGCAATGAAAAATTATTCACAGTTTGGTCCACATACACTTCTGTTTTGCTGACTGTGTGAAGAGTTTTGACAATGTGACTTCAGTTTTGACCAATGCATGTTAACAATTGAAAAAAAACTGTAAGCAGGACGCAGACAATGACCGCAGTTTGAGCCTCTCTGAGCCCACAGATTCCAGCTCTAACACCCACTCCACCCCTTCTTCCCCTGTCCTTAAACACCCCTCCACCTCCTCCCTCCCTCTCTCCCAGCCCCAAGTGTTGCATTCCACCTGCCTACCCAAGCTTAGCGCATTCTTTACCTGCCTTAGCCAAGAGTATGCTAAGCTAATTGCTAATTCCCGTTATTAGCGCAACACATTACTGCAGTAGCTTGATATAGCTACACATTATTAGAAAAAAGGGTTCCAAAAGGGTCCTTTGGCTGTCCCCTTAGGAGAATCAATCAAATGTATTTATAAAGCCCTTTTTACATCAACAGATGTCACAAAGTACTATACAGAAACCCAGCCTAAAATCCCAAACAGCAAGCAATGGAACCCTTTTTGGTTCCAGGTAGAACCCTTTCTGGTTCCATGTAGAACTATTTTTCTCATAAAGTAGTGTAGACTTGGTGAAGTTGGTGTTTGCTTTGTGTGTGTGTGTGTGTGTGCACGTGTGTGTGGGTTTGTGGGTTTATGTGTGTGGGTTTGTGTATATGAGTGAAAGTTTGTGTGTGTGTGTGTGTGTGTGTGTGTGTGTGTGTGTGTGTGTGTGTGTGTGTGTGTGTGTGTGTGTGTGTGTGTGTGTGTGTGTGACAGACAGACAGACAGACAGACAGACAGACAGACTGCAGCTGTGACACCCCCTGGCCTTCCCCAGTTGACACCTGTTGATAACACCTTTAGGAGATACAGACAGACATACAGACAGTGTTAGTGGACATTACTGAGTGTGTTTCACCATCAACAGTTAGTGAGGCTATGTGTAAGCATTAGATATTTAGAAATATATGGGCAAAGTGCTTATTTTGCATCCAGATCTAAATGTAATTTCATGTAGAAATCACTGGAGTCAATATACATTTACATATGAGCATCAAATCTAAATGATTACATTTCTTAGCGTGTTGATAATGTAAGTGTGAGAGACATATGCACATCCCACCAACTGCGACACACAGTCGACAGCGGCAGTGGAAGAGTTAACCGGTTACATGTTTTTATGTCCCCTCGTTTCTTCCCCCCCCCCCTTCTCCGATAAGAAAGGTGAAATAATTTGGATAACAGGACTAGTCACAGAGGGCCCTGATCCCATCAGGTATTCAGGCCATTGTCAGGGCCATATGCCCCCCCCGCCCCCCCCTCCCTAATCTGCCCCCAGCGCCATGTCGTGGGTAACCCGGCCGCCCATTCACTATCCCCCGCTGAACGCAATCAGCGGACAACCCCGGCAATAGCTCACTTACTCATTCATCCCCAAACCACCCGTCCCCCTCCCACAGCCCCCCTCCATCCCGACCAGAGCCCCCTTCTTCTTTGAGAAAATATACCTTGTTATTTGTCCCCGGCGAGATAAATCAACCAGCTCCAAATGAACTTCCATTCAGCGTTGGCCCGTCGAAGGAGGAGAGGAAGAAGAGAAGAAGGAAAAGAGGGGCGCGTCGGTCCAATGAGGCGGTAGTCGGGGGCCCCGCCGTGCTCCATGGGAGCCGTGGCGACCGATGGGAGTTGATAAATGGCAGTGCGTGTAATTTGAGGGGTTGTGATTAAGATCTTATCGAGGTGGGAAGTTAATGGAAAAGACTTAATAAAAAAATAACCCCGGCTATTTTGTCTGTTCTCCCCTCTCCCCTTATCCCCCTTTCTGCCTTTGCATCCATACATGTGGCTCCTTAAATTGGGAGCCCGTCCCCCTGTACCTCTTCCCCTATTATTCCCCCCTCATAGGGGGGTGACATGCTCATAAGTGAGACATCCTACCGGCTTCATTGAGAGGGGGGGAGGGTTGAAAGACAATCAAGTACTTTGGAGATCTTTTGAAATCGGCCAATAGCATCAAAGCGATTAGAGCTCTGCCCAGGTGATCCTGTTGTTTGCCCTCTTCCCCTCCTCCTTCTTTCCTCTCGGCCCCCGGCTTCCCTCTCTTCATCTCTTATCAGGGCTAATTGAAGACAAGCTCTTTCATAACCTGGACAATGGGGCCAACAGGAGAAGCATTTCCACTCAGACGACTGACTGCCTCGGCAGACGGGATGAGGAGAAGAGGAAAGGAGGAGAGAAAGAAGTGAGTGTAGGAGACTGCATGGCCCTAAGCCCCTCTCATCCACTCCACACTATGGCCTGGGCTTTCATGCCTCCACTTGACATCCCCGGGCCTCTGAACTACGGCAGTTTATTAAAGGGAACTTGCTTTTGATTGAACGAGTTTGATTGAATAAGTTGTAGGCGCAATGCAGTCAGTCAGTAATAGACGACTGAGATGATATGCAAGAAATGAGTTGTTTCAACATCTTTTCATGTTGTGATTCTAAATATTTTAACATGCAACCTAAGCCAGTGATTATCATGCATTTTGGGTTTACTATTCTTGTTATATTTTACCGTTAAAATAGGGCACCAGAATTATTAATTTTTTCAATGGAGATGAATTTGCCTGCATCTTTGTGTGCACTAATATCATAGGCTAATTTATTTGGGGCTAATTCACCACCTGAGTAGATCGTTAACTCTAAATATAATACCAACTGCTAGTAGCCATGTATTAATCTAACAGTACATTTTTTATGTCCCAAAAAAAGTTGCTGTAACATACCGCCCAATGAGGCCTATGCAATCGCAATGGCCAATGTGCATTTTGCGCGATCCATATCTCAAAGCCATATCAAATATCTCTGTAGTAAAATAGTTGCTATTGAGCTCAAAATTGAGAGCTGAGAAATAAATTATACCTACAGAAAACTAATAACCTCCTTTCTTCAACTGTGACAAACACAATAGCTGTGTTTTCCCCGCAAAATAATTGTAAAATGTTTTACAATTAGAACACTTTTTCTCCCAGAGTATTTTTTCTGCGGGAAAGGAGAGCGAGGGTGGCTCGCGCGACACAACAGCAGGCCTCAGCAAAACAGGTACAGGGGCAGGCAGACACTTTCATTACAGGAGTCATGAGGATAATGTACATTACCGTTTGACAAAATCATGGTTTTAGCCTCCTAAAAATAGGAAGTTTTGAGAGAGGTGACCATGTAGAATGTGCAGCTCGCAATGATGCGACCATTTAAAAATGTAATTCACACAGATGTCAAAGGGTCACAAAATGCAACTAAATGGTTGCAGTCTGGAGCCCTTGTGTATGTGTGTGTGTGAAAGACATACCACCCAACGGCACCTGCTATGACCGAGCGACGCAGAAATACACTCATTAAGTTAAGTAAACACTCTCTTTACAAAAAGTCAGTTTTCAAAAATAAAGCACCCAGCAAACCGTTTAACTGCCACATCACTGTTAGGATGGTTAGCTAAAGGTACATCCATCCAAAGTCTGTTGATCTCGTGGGCTTAACGAAACACTAAAAACTACAATGATTCATTATAACGAGACACTTTTGGAATTTTCCAAACTTGACCTATTTGGCAGCAAGTGTACCAATATGGAGATAGATTAGTTCCAATGTTTTAATGACTTACCTAACAAGTCATCGCTTGTTACCTTTACTCCACATACAGAGATGCATACAAGCTCTCCCTGGCCTTCCATTAGGCAAATCTGACCATAATTCTATCCTCCTGATTCCTGCTTAGAAGCAAAAACTCAAACAGGAAGTACCAGTGACGCATTCAATATGGAAGTGGGCCGATAAAGCGGATGCTAAGCTACAGGACTGTTTCGCTAGAACAGACTGGAATATGTTTAGGGATTCATCCAATGACATTGAGGAGTTTACCACATTTACATTTTAGTCATTTAGCAGACACTCTTATCCAGAGCGTTTTCATACTGGCCCCCCGTGGGAAACAAACCCACAACCCTGGCGTTGCAAGCGCCATGCTCTACCAACTGAGCTACACAGGGCCCTTCAGTCACCGTCTTCGTTAATGAGTGCATCGACGATGTCCCCCCCCCACAGTGACCATACGTACATATCATCAACCAGAAGCCATGGAATACAGGCAACATCCACACTGAGCTAGAGCTGCCGCTTTCAAGGTGTGTGTGTGTGTGTGCGTGTGTGTGTGTGTGTGTGTGTGTGTGTATTTCTTTTTTTGACTATAGGTGGCAGGGTAAAGTTGTGCCTGCCTGCCTGAGCCAGGACAGAGGACTGCAAGGTAAAAGTAAAGACAGGAAGAGAGAAAGAGAGGAGAGAGAGGAGAGAGAGAGAGAGAGAGAGAGAGAGAGAGAGAGAGAGAGAGAGAGAGAGAGAGAGAGAGAGAGAGAGAGAGAGAGAGAGAGAGAGAGAGAGAGAGAGAGAGAGAGAGAGAGAGAGAGAGAGCAAACAGAGGGAGGCCTAGCTGAACAAACAGGGGAGGACAGCAGAGGATGACTAATGATGGGATTGGTGCAGCTTGCAAACACACTGACTCTCTGGCTTCAAGGAAGGAGAGAGTCATTTTTCCTCCCTGTCCTCCAGAAAAAAGGGAAAAGAGGAGGATAGCTAGAAGAATAATTTTTACAGTTTGCACAAATACGAGAATGGGGGATGAGGGGTATATATTTATTTTAGTAGTAGTAATTCATCGCCTGCAGTGTCAAAACCTTTTGTCCCTCGTTCCTTGGTGAAGATGATAGGCTGCCAAAGTGAATATAAACTAGTACAATTTCTGCTTGAATTTGGGTGACAACATTTAGAATGCTCAATTGGGCCTGTATAGATGCCATACATATTATAATAGATTGCTCTGAGGGTCTAATGGACTTGGTATGAATGTCTAATATTTGTATATGTATTGGAATTATAGGAAGTCAACACAAAGACGAACCTAATACACCCTATTCCCTACATGACTCTAGCAGAACACTTGCTTGTGTTCTAGTCCAGTGAGTGCGTCCTGTTTGTGTGTGCACACACCCTGTGTGTGTATGCGTTTGTGTATGCACCCTGTGTGTGTGTGTGTGTGTGGGTGTGTGTGTGTGTGTGTGTGGGTGTGTGTGTGTGTGTGTGTGGGTGTGTGTGTGTGTGTGTGTGTGTGTGTGTGGGTGTGTGTGTGGGTGTGTGTGTTTGTGTAGGCGCCCCCATGACTGTATTCTAGCGATGGAGTCCTTGACAGAAGTGAATTAATCAGCGAACCCTCTGGCTCATTTGTCACTATTTGTGGGGCTAATTGGAAAAGAAGCAGGTGTTAAGACAGTATAGAGGGAGAAGGAGATGGATGGAGAGAGAGTGAGGGAGAGAGGGATGGAGGCTGACAGTCTTCACTCTGTAATGGAACTCTGAGAGCTCAACGTAACTATGTTTAATCTACGGAGTAGAGACAGTGGAAGCCTAACAGCACCACCCTAACCCAGACTGTAGTTAAAGAGCTACCAGCTACAGAGTAGAGACAGCAGTAGCCTAACAGCACCACCCTAACCCAGACTGTAGTTAAAGAGCTACCAGCTACAGAGTAGAGACAGCAGTAGCCTAGCAGCACCACCCTAACCCAGACTGTAGTTAAAGAGCTACCAGCTACAGAGTAGAGACAGCAGTAGCCTAACAGCACCACCCTAACCCAGACTGTAGTTAAAGAGCTACCAGCTACAGAGTAGAGACAGCAATAGCCTAACAGCACCACCCTAACCCAGATTGTAGTTAAAGAGCTACCAGCTACAGAGTAGAGACAGCAGTAGCCTAACAGCACCACCCTAACCCAGACTGTAGTTAAAGAGCTACCAGCTACAGAGTAGAGACAGCAGTAGCCTAACAGCACCACCCTAACCCAGACTGTAGTTAAAGAGCTACCAGCTACAGAGTAGAGACAGCAGTAGCCTAACAGCACCACCCTAACCCAGACTGTAGTTAAAGAGCTACCAGCTACAGAGTAGAGACAGCAGTAGCCTAACAGCACCACCCTAACCCAGACTGTAGTTAAAGAGCTACCAGCTACAGAGTAGAGACAGCAGTAGCCTAACAGCACCACCCTAACCCAGACTGTAGTTAAAGAGCTACCAGCTACAGAGTAGAGACAGCAGTAGCCTAACAGCACCACCCTAACCCAGACTGTAGTTAAAGAGCTACCAGCTACAGAGTAGAGACAGCAGTAGCCTAACAGCACCACCCTAACCCAGACTGTAGTTAAAGAGCTACCAGCTACAGAGTAGAGACAGCAGTAGCCTACTAGCACCACCCTAACCCAGACTGTAGTTAAAGAGCTACCAGATACAGAGTAGAGACAGCAGTAGCCTAACAGCACCACCCTAACCCAGACTGTAGTTAAAGAGCTACCAGCTACAGAGTAGAGACAGTAGTAGCCTAACAGCACCACCCTAACCCAGACTGTAGTTAAAGAGCTACCAGCTACAGAGTAGAGACAGCAGTAGCCTAACAGCACCACCCTAACCCAGACTGTAGTTAAAGAGCTACCAGCTACAGAGTAGAGACAGCAGTAGCCTAACAGCACCACCCTAACCCAGACTGTAGTTAAAGAGCTACCAGCTACAGAGTAGAGACAGCAGTAGCCTAACAGCACCACCCTAACCCAGACTGTATTTAAAGGGCTACCAGCTACAGAGTAGAGACAGCAGTAGCCTAACAGCACCACCCTAACCCAGACTGTAGTTAAAGAGCTACCAGCTACAGAGTAGAGACAGCAGTAGCCTAACAGCACCACCTCCGTGCCTTTCTCTTTCTGTCTGTCTTTCTCCCTCCTCTGTTCATTGGTGAAGGGTGGTTAGGGGGTTGGGTGAGGGGGTTTGTTGTCACCTGCTCACACACACACTCACACTCACAGACACATACAGTGAGGAAAAAAAAGTATTTAGTCAGCCACCAATTGTGCAAGTTCTCCCACTTAAAAAGATGAGAGAGGCCTGTAATTTTCATCATAGGTACACGTCAACTATGACAGACAAATTGAGAGAAAAAAATCCAGGAAAAATCACATTGTAGGATTTTTAATGAATTTATTTGCAAATTATGGTGGAAAATAAGTATTTGGTCACCTACAAACAAGCAAGATTTCTGGCTCTCACAGACCTGTAACTTTTTCTTAAAGAGGCTCCTCTGTCCTCCACTCGTTACCTGTATTAATGGCACCTGTTTGAACTTATTATCAGTATAAAAGACACCTGTCCACAACCTCAAACAGTCACACTCCAAACTCCACTATGGCCAAGACCAAAGAGCTGTCAAAGGACACCAGAAACAAAATTGTAGACCTGAACCAGGCTGGGAATACTGAATCTGCAATAGGTAAGCAGCTTGGTTTGAAGAAATCAACTGTGGGAGCAATTATTAGGAAATGGAAGACATACAAGACCACTGATAATCTCCCTCGATCTGGGGCTCCACGCAAGATCTCACCCCGTGGGGTCAAAATGATCACAAGAACGGTGAGCAAAAATCCCAGAACCACACGGGGGGACCTAGTGAATGACCTGCAGAGAGCTGGGACCAAAGTAACAAAGCCTACCATCAGTAACACACTACGCCGCCAGGGACTCAGATCCTGCAGTGCCAGACGTGTCCCCCTGCTTAAGCCAGTACATGTCCAGGCCCATCTGAAGTTTGCTAGAGTGCATTTGGATGATCCAGAAGAGGATTGGGAGAATGTCATATGGTCAAATGAAACCAAAATAGAACTTTTTGGTAAAAACTCAACTCGTCGTGTTTGGAGGACAAAGAATGCTGAGTTGCATCCAAATAACACCATACCTACTGTGAAGCATGGGGGTGGAAACATCATGCTTTGGGGCTGTTTTTCTGCAAAGGGACCAGGACAACTGATCCGTGTAAAGGAAAGAATGAATGGGGCCATGTATCGTGAGATTTTGAGTGAAAACCTCCTTCCATCAGCAAGGACATTGAAGATGAAACGTGGCTGGGTCTTTCAGCATGACAATGATCCCAAACACACCGCCCAGGCAATGAAGGAGTGGCTTCGTAAGAAGCATTTCAAGGTCCTGGAGTGGCCTAGCCAGTCTCCAGATCTCAACCCCATAGAAAATCTTTGGAGGGAGTTGAAAGTCCGTGTTGCCCAGCGACAGCCCCAAAACATCACTGCTCTAGAGGAGATCTGCATGGAGGAATGGGCCAAAATACCAGCAACAGTGTGTGAAAACCTTGTGAAGACTTACAGAAAACGTTTGACCTGTGTCATTGCCAACAAAGGGTATATAACAAAGTATTGAGAAACTTTTGTTATTGACCAAATACTTATTTTCCACCATAATTTGCAAATAAATTCATAAAAAATCCTACAATGTGATTTTCTGGATTTTTTTTCTTCTAATTTTGTCTGCCATAGTTGACGTGTACCTATGATGAAAATTACAGGCCTCTCTCATCTTTTTAAGTGGGAGAACTTGCACAATTGGTGGCTGACTAAATACTTTTTTTCCCCACTGTACACACACTGTCCCTCAAATGTTGTGTGTGATATGCGAGGAGCCGGTACGCCATTTTTGGTGTGTTTGGATCAGGTGATCCTACGTAGCAAACGTGTGTGTGTGCCCATGTGCCTGTGAGTGTGGGGCACACCTAAATAAAGCTCTACAATCGTACGTACATCCTACATTTACCTCCCATGCACAACCTATTGTACATTCTGTTTGTCTGTTTTTGTTTGTTTGAGACACTCAAGTTATGCGTCTGCAACATGACGGCACGTTCCTGCCATCTAGCTATGTTAAAACACTTTTCAAAGCCCAACGTCCTTCTATGGCGGCCTCGCTGACTCAGCGACGTACTTAGCCGTCTAAGTGATGTCAACAAGTTTTAATGGAGGGCAGCTTTTCCCAATTACATTGAGGGAGGGGAGCACACTGTACAGCAGTGTGTGTGTGTGTGTGTGTGTGTGTGTGTGTGTGTGTGCGTGTGTAAGTTTTGATGTGGTGTTTACTCAGCATTGAGCTGTCTTCTGTGTGGTTTCTGAGAATTATACCCCAGATCTTGAGTGCGAGCATACGCATGCACACACACATGTGTATGCACACACACTTGCGCATGTGGCGTGCACATTCACACACATACACACGCATATACACACACACCTGAGAGGTGTGGGAAGGATGGGGCTGGAGAGGAGAGGCAGTGAAGGAATGGGGGTGTGTGCTCAACATGTGGCCATGTAAAACGTTACATTGAGTTGTGCTACACCACTCCACCCACCACGTGCCATACGCACGCACACACGTGCACACACGCAGCACATGCACACAAACAAACACACACGTACGCACACAACTAAAAGGACACAAGCAAACACGTATATCTCCTTAAAACTTCATAAACACACACATACACAGACACTGCCAGCTGATGGCCCAGCTGATGCTCCCTCCTCAGAGTGTGTCTACAGCGGTCCAGTCTTCCAATAAGAGAGATCCGGCCCAGTGTTCCTAGAACCCTCCACTGACTCCACAGACTGAGATCTCTCATTAGTGTCACCCAGCGGCTCCCAAAGAGTTATGGCTCTCCAGGCCCTCCTCCTCTCCCTCTCCTCTCTGCCTCTCCGGCCCTACTGCTGCCAAACCAGCAAATACATGGCCACTGACAGCCACCACACTTAAGATGGACACAACAAACAGACAGACAGACATACAGAGAAGCAGACTGTAATCTGAAGAGAGAAAGAAGTAGTCTGCAAATAGTTGGTCATTTAAGTTTGTTTAGACATTGTCCTTCCTGTGTGTGTGTGTGTGTGTGTGTGTGAGTGTGTGTGTGTGTGTGTTTGTGTACGTGTGTTGCTTACTTGTAAGGAGTGTCCCAGCATACATCTTTGTGAACAAGCTGCCGTCCTGAACCTCTGACACTCCTCACTCCACACACACACACACACACACACACACACACACACACACACACACACACACACACACACACACACACACACACACACACACACACAGAGAGAGAGAGAGAGAGAACGAGTCAGTCAGAGGTGGGATGGCTCCAGGCAGGTAGGCAGGTCGGCAGCGATTAGAGGGGCTATGCACGTAATGGTTGCCATGTGCGGGCCATCCACCATTAGACAGCCCCCTCTTCATTCCACCAAGATACTGTACACTTCCAAAAACATTAGCTCCTAATGGTTTAATGCCCGTTTTGTCTGGGCTGGTTGGACTGGAGCTAAAATGGCCGGAGATTAGGAATGTGTAGTGTTTGCTTAGCGCACAGGAACGGAGAAGGGCTGAGGCTCTTGTCTGATACAACCCTGGTGGGGTGGAGATATATGCTCCTGAAACAAGTAATGTTTTGCCCTTGTGGAGCACCAAGGGTAATGTTTTTTATTGGGGTAACATTATTTATTTATTTTTTACCTTTATTTAACCAGGTAAGCTGGTTCTCATTTAAGTTCTGATTTACAACTGTGACCTGGCCAAGATAAAGCAAAGCAGTGCGATAAAAACAACAACACAGAGTTACATATGGGGTAAAACAAAACATAAAGTCAAAAATACAACAGAACATATATATACAGTGTGTGCAAATGTAGCAAGTTATGGAGGTAAGGCAATAAATAGGCCATAGTGCAAAATAAGTACAATTAGTATTAACACTGGAATGATAGATGTGCAAGAGATGATGTGCAAATAGAGATACTGGGGTGCAAATAAGCAAAATAAATAACAATATGGGTGGGCTAATTACAGATGGGCTGTGTACAGGTGCAGTGATCGGTAAGGTGCTCTGACAACTGATGCTTAAAGTTAGTGAGAGAGATATGTGTCTCCAGCTTCAGAGATTTTTGCAGTTCGTTCCAGTCATTGGCAGCAGAGAACTGGAAGGAATGGCGGCCAAAGGAGGTTTTGGCTTTGGGGATGACCAGTGAGATATACCTGCTGGAGCGCATACTACGGGTGGGTGTTGCTATGGTGACCAATGAGCTAAGATAAGGCGGGGATTTGCCTAGCAGTGATTTATAGATGGCCTGGAGCCAGTGGGTTTGGCGACGAATATGTAGTGAGGACCAGCCAACAAGAGCGTACAGGTCACAGTGGTGGGCAGTATATGGGGCTTTGGTGACAAAACGGATGGCACTGTGATAGACTACATCCAATTTGCTGAGTAGAGTGTTGGAGGCTATTTTGTAAATGACATCGCCGAAGTCAAGGATCGGTAGGATAGTCAGTTTTACAAGGGCATGTGTTGTGTCTGTGTTGCAACTTTAAAAGGTTGCTTGTTTCTCCAATGCTAGTATCGTAAAAAGGACTACGACGCCGCCCGCATTGAGTGCCATGTGCTGCTCCCCGCATCCGGGGAATTTACATCACAATAACACGATGCAAAATCTGTTGTAACTGAACGAGTAATGAACGCCACCGCAGCGACAAGTGGCAACATTTCTTTGTAGCTCGGCAGGTGTTTGACTTAGACGAAGGTTCATGAAAAGCAGCACAGACCTGAGTGTAGCTCGAGCTCCTCGCAATGTCAAAACTTGGCACCTGAAAATGTATGTGCCCCTCCCCTCTCCCCTCCCTCCCTCCGCTCCTGGCTCACAGGACCAATGGCAGAGGAGTTTCCTTGTCTCTTGTTAGATCAGGAGCTCAGTGAGGATAAACACGAGTCGAGAGTGTGCAAAAACAAAGTATTATTGCGTCTTGCTTCAAAATGTCAGCAATACAGGGTATTTACCGTGTGGACGGGAGACTACATATGGGAGTCACCTTCAGTTGCACCCTTTAAAGAAAAATCGAATCAGTTAAAAGCAACATTTGTCACACACAAGGTGCTCAGATATTTCTCTGTCTGAGGTTTCTTAGAGAGCCTTGTGAATGAACTTGTGACGTCCTTGTGAAGGGAACAAAGCCAACTCCTATTATGAGGACAGTTTTGTATTTACGTGTATAATGTGTGTGACTAAAACGTTGTGTCAGTAATTTGTCAAAATATAGACTTAAGAAGCATCTTAGGGTCATATCATATGAATATTGACACATTAACTAGTTAAGACGTCACAGTTTGGCTACTTTGATATGATAAGTTAAACCCCCCCACCCTGAAAAGTATGCATTCACATATCAGTTGGTTTTAGTAAGGGCATGTATGTGGATGTCAACAAGCCCAGTGTTGGGTTAACAGGGACCTTGGTGTCTTTGTGTTTGCTTCATGAGTACCGCTTTGAAAAAACTAAAACTTTTCCAGCGCCATTGACAGGCGAATATATACGCAGTTGCTTAAACTGCACTTGAGCGCAACAAGAGCAACAGGCCGTTTGGCTTGATTAGCAACAATGGATCTGCCGATATCTTAGCACTTAAACACAATTAGCTAAGGCCAATGCAGGTCGATACAATACAGCTTCGATACAGAGGGGCTGGGTTAGTTAGTGAATAGACTGACCCCCCTGGTTCTGTCGCTGACCATGGCTCTGTTTGTTTACTTAATGCTCTTATCTATTTTAGGCTCCTCCGAACAGGAAAGAAAAGCACAGGAGAGGAAGTGTTTAATGACTGAGTAACTAATGCAAAGGCAAACCCAAAGACACAAAATGGAGGAGATGCATTCTTTTTTTTATCTCCAAGGCAGAACACGGCACAGTACAGTACAGCGCACCCGGTCCAAAATCATGAAGCATAGGGAAGATAATGTGTACAGGCTTGGTCTGCCAACTTCCCACATTTTAGAACCTCGGACTGCTATTATTAGAGGGGATCGATATTTGTCCGAACACCTAAGGATGGGTTATGTCATGAACCGTTGCTGGCTGTTTTCAGAGCCATTCCACAGGGCACAGACGTCAGTTCAACATCTAGTTTTGATTTACATTTGGTAGAGTTGTCAACTAACCTGAATTCTATGTGAAATCAACAACAAATATCACCATGTCTTTGGATTTACGTTAAAAGTTAGGTGAAAAAAAACCTAAATGTCCTTATGTTGATGACTTTTTACACATCCAATCAGTTTTCCACGTTGACTCAACGTCATCAGATTAATTTTGGGGGTTGAAATGACAATGTTGATTCAACCAGTTTTTGCCCCAACTAGCTTTCACAGTATCACGCAAAAATTAGACCTTCATCCATGTTTCTCAAACGTCCAATTTCGAAGTAATTGCAAATGTCAAATTTCAAAGTGTTTAAGGTTAAGTTTAGGAATTTTGAAGGTTAGGGTTAAGTTTAGGAATTAACTCCAAAATCTTAAGGTTAGGCATGAACTCTGAATGGTTAAGGTAAGGGTATCGCTGGATTTGAACTAGCAACCTTTAGAATCAGAGGCAGATGCTTACGCCCATCCCCCATTTCCGTCCACAACGCCCATCCCCCATTCCCTCCACAACACCCTTGCAAAACCAAACCTACTTGAAGTTAACAGTGCTCACTGTCGCCCCTAGTGGCCGATTTCCACTTCATCTCCTGACGTCCTCAGACATGGATGGACGTTGAATACTGACTTGTATCATGGGTGACCCGGCTGTTTTGCCCAGTGGGATGGCCTGCGTTAACCAATCGTAAATACACATTGATCAGCACTACATTTAGCCATTGTTGGTATAAGCAACACTTTAAAAACCATAAAAACCATATTGCATAGATGGCCCCTGCCAAAGTGGTGAGAGCCTTTTCTTTTCCTCTTCCCCCTTTCTTTCTTTTTCTCTCCCTCCTCCTCTCTTTTCTTTCTCATTCCCACTCTCCTCTCTCTCTATCTCTTTTCTCTTTAAGTCTCTTCTCTTTATTTCTCTCTTCCCTCTCTCATATTCACTGGTGCTTGTTAGCTGTGCTCACCTGCTGTTTCCAATCAGCTCTCTTTGTGTAGTGCTGCGCAGTGCCTCGACACATTGCTGCCTCACACTGGCAGCACACAAACTCACACACTTTCCTCCACACATACACACACACACACACTCACACAAACTCTCTCTCTCGCACGCTCTCTTTCTCTCACGCACGCGCGCACGCACGCACGCACGCACCCACACACACCCACACACACACACACACATTACAGTTCACGGTAGTCCCTCAGAAAGCAGTGGGAAGGAACCGGAGCCTGTGCGTCTTTCAAGAGGTCAACGATAGAGGTCAGAGGATAAGGTCAATACTATCCCAAGGCCATGGCCTTCCTGGTTGTGCTGATGATGATGAATGTCTCACCGCTGCCCTACCACACCATGGCAGTTAAAGAGGCAGCTGTTAGTGAGAGGGCTGCAGAACATCACAGGTCCGACCTGACACATACCATGTCACCACTGTTTTTGTGTGTGTGTTCGTACGCGTGTCAGGGGTGTGGGTACAGGCTTTTGCTCCAGCCAAGCAGTAACACCTTTGCGATGACACAATTCATTTTCCTTCTCTGTCAAAGAAGGGCCCTGTTCATTGGACAACCCAGTTGAATGTTTATCGAGAGACAGTTGTTTTTCAAGATGTTTTGGACGGCTTTTCAAGTCGCATACAAGTTAACTCCTTTTCAGTTGATTCAATGACCATCTAGATGGAGTCGAGTGGCCAAGTGCAAGATTTCTAGGCCACTATATCAAGCTTTCTCTCCCTATGTGTGGAATATGGGGCATTGTTCTGGTTAGATAAACCCCCCGTGATCAAGATAGAGCAAGTAAAGTAATCGGCTCAACTTGTAATAAGGAGGTAACCAAAGTATTTAGAAAACAATGACTTTCTCTGACTACACACACAGACACAGACACACACACACACACACACACACACACACACACACACACACACACACACACACACACACACACACACACACACACACACACACACACACACACACACACACACACACACACACACACACATACACACACTCACACACACAGAGAGACTCTTGACCCCTACTCTTAACTCTGTCGCATTGAACTGTCCTTCAATTCCTAGTACTGCAGTTGCTCCTGTATCCTGTATGTAGAGGCCCCTGTACCTTCAAAACAGTGTGCCACTCACCTCATCTCAGGTTCATTTCCTGTAACCCAAACTGCTTTCATCCCTGAGTGAGGGAATTAGTATGTACTTGCACCCTATGCCGGCGCGCATTGTCTCGCCGTGGTATCTAGTGTCCGTGTCGCCTTACAAAGGTAAGTAAAGAGACAAGCGAGATGTCACTCAAGCCACTTTCTAAACCCTGTTTGATGATGTAATAGGCTCCTCTTCCTCCCCGTCCTCCTCCTCTTCCCCTATTTAGGTTTTTAGTGTTTGCAATTATGTGATTAGGTCAGGGTTTTATTGCACCCATGCTACTGTGGGGAGCAAGTGTGAGGTGAGGTAGTGTGAGGTGTAGGCTAGGGCCCGACACCTGGGCTGAAAGTCCAGCCGCAAATCAGTCAACCCAACCCTGCACCAAGCAACAGACTCTGAGGCAATGCAAGATTACATACACTGAGTGTACAAAACATGAAGACATTAACATTCCTAATATTGAGAGGCACCCCCCCTTTTGCCCTCAGAACAGCCTCAATTCGTCAGGGCATGGACTCTATAAGGTGTCGAAAGCGTTCCACAGTGATGTTGGCCATTGTTGACTCCATTGCCTCCCACAGTTGTGTCAATTTGGCTGGATGTCCTTTGGGTGGTGGAACATTCTTGTTGCAGTTCTTGACACAAACCGGTGAGCCTGGCACCCACTACCATACCCCGTTCAAAGGCACTTAAATATTTTGTCTTGCCGATTCACCCTCTGAATGGCACACATACACAATCCATGTCTCAATTGTCTCAAGGCTCAAAAATCATTCTTTAACCAGTCTCCTCCCATTCCCCTACACTGATTGAAGTGGATTTAACAGGTGACATCAATAAGGTAGCATAGCTTTCACCTGGATTCACCTGGTCAGTCTATGCCATGGAGAGAGTGTTTCACACTCTCAGTGCAACACACCAGATATGTAGTCAAATGTGATGTTGTTGAGGTCTCTTTTTCTACATTGTATTGACCTACTGCCTCTACATTCGGTCAGCTGTCAGTCACCTTGTGGTGTTGTTCCGTGCGGTTCAGGTTCGGTCCAGAGGCATATGCAAGGTTGGGCAACAAGGCACTCAGTTTTGTTGTAACACCCGCTCTGGTCTATATGATACTCTATACGAAGAGTTATGGCCCCGCCCCCCATTGCTGTTTAAGGCAACCTGTCCACCGCCTGGCGCCCCCCAACGCTGACACATCAGAACACCCAAAATTCCCTAAATGGACCCACCACCCAGCCACATCTGACGTACCCTAGCCTAATTAAACTGGCCTGGATATCCATCAAGTAATAAGCACCACCAGTGTCCTAGGTTGGAGTGGACAGGGGGGGGAGGAGGTGGGAGCTGAAGCTCACACAAATCTCAACTTATACATAAAGAGATTAGACAACTTTGCAAGATATTAGCTGTTCAAAATTTAGAAAAATGTCCCTAAGCCTCTTGAACGACTAGTGAGGCGGGCTCAAAAACACAAGGCACTCTTTTGTTCTCGCTGGCCCGGGGATGGGGCACACCAGTGGCTGGGGGCTGGGGTTTGGGGATGGGGATGGGGGGGGGGGTCACTGAGCCTCTGTGTGTGGGACGCAGGTACACCGCTGATCCTGGGCTAGTAAACCCGATCAGGCTGGGGAATTAGTGGGGAGAGGGGGATTAAGACTCCAGCCCCCACCAAAAGCACTGCAGCAGAGAGATAGGGAGAGAAAGAGAGGGAAATTAAAAACGAAGGAAAGGAGAGAGGGAGAGAGTGAGTGCGGCCACCCAGGAGGTCACAATGCCCAATGGCCCGAGCGGGTGCTGTGACATCCCTGTACCCATCACCGATACCCCCCCAGTCAATACACACACGAGCGTCTTGATAGATCTTAGACAAATCTTAGGTTTAAGTTTGGCGAGAGAGCCAGAAAAACAGAGTCAGAGAGAGTAGGAGTGAGAGAAACAGAGAGAGAGAGTGAGAGAGAAGGAGGGAGGGAGGGAGAAGGTATAAGAGGTACCCAGAGATAATGAGCCAGAGCCCCTGGTGTGTGACAAGGCCTGGCCCCTGTCATCACAAACCGCTTGTTGTGTCTCTGATATCTCAATACACCCCCCGCCCCCACCCCCCTCCCACCCCACCCCACCCCACTGCACGCCCACCCATGGCGTTCTGGGTGCCCAGACACAAGCAGGAGGGACAGGAGGGCCATGTGAGCGAGTGTCATATGGAACAGATTTAGTTAGTCTCCCCCCACCCAAAACACCCCAAGTATCCTGTCATCCTATCAAAGCAATACACACAATCCCCTCTACTCCACACTGCAGTCTGGAGTTGGATGCCCAGCAAAGCTACAACGTCATGGGTGCCTGGGAGAGACGACACAGCAAAGACCTGAGAGAGACGGAAGAGAGGAGAAAGTAGGAGAGACAGACAGAGAGGGAGTGGGGGGTGGGGGGTAGGGAGTATGGGGGGGGGGTGGGGGGGGTGGGGGGGGCTCATACTGTCCCACACTCTACATCCAAATGTGATTTCCCCCATTGTCTCCCAAATATTCTCCCAACTTCTGAGTTGGTCCAAGGTGTTTGGCCTTAACCGGCCGTCCTATTTTGCTGGGTGCAAATCTGCATATACCGTTGCATAGTTCTGTCTGTTATATCCCAAGTATACAAATGACAGCTGTTTTTATCCAATGCAATGACAACATAATAATAATAAATAATTTATATAACAACATATTTGCACCCATCGTGTGCTCTATCTACCTCAGTGGACAGTAGCCTATCGTCAAACCTGAAGTTATTAGCGCTCAATGGGGAGATACAGTATTTGGAAGTGCATTTCTCAGTGTGTGTGTGTGTTTGTGTGCAGCAGGTCACCCGTGATACAAGTCAGTATTCGACGTCCACCCGTGTTTTAGGACATCAGGAGATGATGTGGAAACCGGCCACTAGGGGCAAGACTGAGTGCTGTTACCTTCAAGTATGTGTTGGTTTTGCTAGGGTGTTGTGCATGGTTAATTGACATAATCATCTGCCTCTTGGTCAGAAGGTTGCATGTTCACATCCAGCAATAGAAAGTTGTTTTTGATATTTTTGTTTTAAGCCTATTCCAAACCTTAACCCTTACCTTAACCATTCGGAGTTAATGCCTAAACTTAACCTTAAACACTTTGAAATTTGACGTTTGGAACAACTACAAAATCTGACGTTTGAGAAACATGGGTGAACATCTAATTCTGACATGAGACTGTGAGAGCTAGTTCTGTGTGTGTGTGGGTGCTCTGCTGACAGCTTGACCTCTCATCTCCCTGCACTTCCACTATCTCTGTCACATTGACACTTGCATTCTTTCACGTTAGCAACATCGGGCGTGGGCAGATAGGCCTCCAAGTATCATGCGGACACACACAGATACACACACACACAGAGAGAGAGAGAGACAGTTAATTGGTAACCAGGGGTTTATGGGGAGCTGTGAGTCAGACACACCTTCCTCCCGGGACACATGTGACGATGTCTGCTCTGGGTGAGTTGTGTGACTTTGTGTGGCTGCAACTTTTGTTTGTTTGTGATTTTAGGGTGGTCTGGCTATAGTGGGGAACTAGATGCAGAGGCACTGATGGGACAGCATTTCTTGCGTAGGAACAGTATCGTAAGACTGCAGCACTTTGGCACCTCACACATATTTTGTTGATGTGTGGACGTCACAGTGTCTCTGTCTGTGTGTGTGTGTGTGTGTGTGTGTGTGTGTGTGTGTGTGTGTGTGTGTGTGTGTGTGTCGTGCATGTCAAGCGCGGTTCAAGGCTCGTCCTTCCTTTGAGTTGTGGCCAACATGTAGGCTTGTTACAGTGCAGCAATGTCCGTCTATGGGGGAGAACCAACCAAAGCATTGCTCTACTCGTGAACCATTTCCAAGTCACATCGCTTTTTAGGTGATTTTACTCCACGACCCAGGCAGTATTTCTAGATGTTCAGTAGATGTTCAATTTACATTTATTTTTTCCCCTCTTAAAATCGCCTTTCGATATTAATAAAGTCTCCTGGTCAACCATTCAGCCTGGATCCACTACTAGATCAATACACATCTGTCATGCTCTCACACCCCCCCCACCCTCTCTCTCTCTCTCTCTCTCTCTCTCTCTCCTCGCTCTCTCTCTCTCTCTCTCTCGCTCTCTCTCGCTCTCTCTCACTGTGGTCTCACCTTTTGAACATTGGCAAGGATTTTGTGTGCTCTTCTGTTCTCCTGTCCTGTGGTGTTGGACTATTCAGTCAGGTTAAATGGTCCAAACATTGCAGATAGAAACGCAATGACTAGAGCTGATACAAGTCTCTATTCTACAGGACAAGCACTCATATCTTTTCTACACGATAAATTAAGCGTTATGTAACGTTTGCACCTTTCTGAACAGGGCCTAGTTAATAAGTCCAGTTAGGTAGTGTGGTGGTGAGTCCCCAGTTAAACTGTTGTAATGTTGCTGTAATGTTTCACCCTGCTAAACAGGGCCCTGTTATGTCCAATTAGGGGAAAGGGAGTTCCCACCTGTCATCCTGTTGTGGAGGGTCATCCATATTCCTCCAAGACAGGATGTCACAGCCCTTTAACACGGGCCATCCCTAATCCTCATCCTCCCTTTTCTCTTCCTCTCCCTTTCCTCATCCATCCATCGGTCTGACAGCTTGGGGAGCTGACCTCTCACCCTCAGGGTCAACCTCCTCCTGGTTATTCACAATCTCTTGCTTTTGAGAAGCCCAAACACAGTCCCGAGAATATGTTCGCAAATAATTTCCTCCATGCTTTTATCTGCAACATGATATTACTGCAACCCCGTGAAAGTGGGGTCCTCTGTAGCTCAATTGGTAGAGCATGGCGCTTGTAACGCCAGGGTAGTGGGTTCGATCCCCGGGACCACCCATACATAAAAATTTATGCACACATGACTGTAAGTCGCTTTGGATAAAAGTGTCTGCTAAATGGCATATTATATTATATTATTATTATAAAGTGACAAACTGACACGTTGTCATTTTAGTCAAAAACAACTTTATAATGAAGAAGTGCCTTTGATTTGACGGCCTGCACATGCGCAGTTAGGCCCGAGACGAGTTTCTGTGCTTGACCTTAGCTAGCCAACGTCGCCATAACGTCGCCTACAAAGCGTGATCAGGGATTTCTATTGGAGAAGCAGTTTCTTCATATCTTCATACTAAACCATCTTTGATAACACATTGAGGGAGGAAGAGAACACTGCCGATTTTCTTTACCTGTCGTCTTCCACCCCCCCCTCCAACCCCCTCCTATTTAATATCGAGACTGATGAGCCCAATTTGGGCCTCGTTCTCGGACCAGCCACATTGATTAATGGGCCCTGCGAGGTGGCATCGGCGCCGCGTCCTTGTTACACACACACACATGCGCGCACACACAAACACACACACACACAGAGCTGTGGACACTGTGCTCCTATAGCTGCCACCAAACCTGACTTATAATTGATGACACCTGGCCCACCATTTGAAAACAAAATGCATGGGAGAGGACTCTGTGGAATTCTCCAATACATACTCTCTCTCTCTCTCTCTCTCTCTCTCTCTCTCTCTCTCTCTCTCTCTCTCTCTCTCTCTCTCTCTCTCTCTCTCTCTCTCTCTCTCTCTCTCTCGCTCTCTCAATTAAATTATATTCAATTCAAAGGGCTTTATTGGCATGGGAAACAAAAGTGAAATAAACAATCAAAAATAAACAGTAAACATTACACTCACAAAAGTTCCAAAGGAATAGAGACGTTTCAAATGTCATATTATGGCTATATACAGTGTAACGATGTGCAAATAGTTAAAGTACAAAAAGGAAAATAAATCAACATAAATATGGGTTGTATTTACAATGGTGTTTGTTCTTCATTGATTGCCCTATTCTTGTGGCAACAGGTCACACATCTTGCTGATGTGTTGGCACACTGTGTATTTCACCCAATAGATATCAGAGTTTATCAAAATTGGATTCGTTTTCGAATTCTTTGTGGGTCTGTGTAATCTGACGGAAATATGTGTCTCTAATATGGTCATACATTTGGCAGGAGGTTAGGAAGTGCAGCTCAGATTCCAACTCAATTTGCGGGCCGTGTGCACCCAGCCTGTCTTCTCTTGAGAGCCAGGTCTGCCTACGGCGGCCTCTCTCAATAGTAAGGCAATGCTCACTGAGTCTGTACATAGTCAAAGCTTTCCTTAATTTTGGGTCAGTCACAGTGGTCAGGTATTCTGCCACTGTGTACTCTCTGTTTAGGGCCAAATAGCATACTCGTTTTTGTTTGTTTTGTTTTCTCATGATTTGGTTGGATCTAATTGTATTGCTGTACTGGGGCTCTGTGGGGTCTGTTTGTGTTTGTGAACAGAGCCCCAGGACCAGCTTGCTTAGGGGACTCTTCTCCAGGTTCATCTCTCTGTAGGTGTTGGCTTTGTTATGGAAGCTTAGAGAATTTCTTCACTCTCTCTCCCTCTCTCTCTCTCTTATTTCACTTATTTCATTTACCGTTTGTCATGCAAATCGGTAGGGCTTGGCGCAGGGTGTGACATCCCCTCCCAAAGAATGATAAATATTTTATCAGGCGTAATGGAAATGGTCAAGTCCATCTAATTGTGCCACCCATTATCTGAGGCGTGCTATCAAAGGCAGACATACCCTTTGATCCCCCCGTCTCTTTCTCTCCTTCTGTCTCCCTCTCTTCCTCTCTCTTTTTCTCTCTCCCTCTCTCTCTATTCTTCGCTATCTCGCCTAGGCCATGATGTCACTTTTTCTCTCTCGTGTCCTGTCTCTCTCTGTCTCGTGTGAATCTTTGGCATGTGGGTCTGTTTGGTCTGGGGTGTTGCGTCTTTCGGTCCCCTATGTACAGACAGGAGTGACTGTGCGAATGTGAAGTCTGTCCATCCTATGTGTCACAGCTTCCATTGTTGTCCTCTTTCTGTTTCCTTGTTTCTTGTTGTTTTCTGTTTGGAGAAATGCAAAGCTGTGGCCTGGGCTGAGAACTCTTGCGTGACACACACACACACACACACACACACACACACACAAACACACAGAGACGCAACACACACACACACAGACACGCAACACACACACACACACACACACACACACAGACGTAGTACTCGGTAAATTAACGACTCTACATATATGCATTCTCAACATTGTTTCCTATTGACATGAATTGTGATGGACAGCTTTTTTAGATTTTAACGATTTACCAAACGCATCTGTGTCTACTTATTTTCTCAAAATTATTTCTCAACTATTTTCTCAGGGAAAAGGTTGACGCACGATACAACATCAGATTCTGATTAAGTTAATTAATTCAGTCTTCGATTTGGTACCTGATCGATCACATCTAAACGGCATATAGATACAGTATGTCTTGTATGCAGTAAAGCAGATGCATTCACAATGTTCCCTTGGCAGGTTGGAGCCTAATACTTTACAGTCCAGCAGTGTTGTCTCTCTGCTGGGGTCCAGTGTTGTCCACAGACAGGGGCCAGACTGCGGCAGGGTGGGCAGGATGTCCGACTGCCAAAGAGACCAGGCAACCAGACAGGGCCCAGTCTCTCCATTCATCAGCACAACACTGTTTGGCTTCCTCCTGTTTTGTGTTTGGAAAAGTAGTGCGTTTGATTTGTCTCTGGCTAAATGGAGATGGGGGAGAGAGGGCTGGGGGGGAGGCGCAGAAAACAATGCCACACTGCTGTGGATCTCAACAAAAGAGTCAGGAAAAACAACAGCAACAGAGGAATAATTAAGCCGGGTAGTCTCATTGAGGTGACCTGGATTTGTGTGTGGGGGGGGCTGTGCTTGTTTCAGTTTGATGCTATGAGCTAGTTTCCTCTCTCTCTCTCTCTCTCTCTCTCTCTCTCTCTCTCTCTCTCTCTCTCTCTCTCTCTCTCCTCTCTCGCTCTCTCGCTCTCTCTCTCTCTTTTGCTGGGTCCCTGAGAGGGCCCCTCTCTGGACGATGACTAATAGTGGGGACTGTGCAGCGCTCACCCAGAGGCCCCAGAGAGCAGCAGCCTTATTTGGGATGTCACCCGCTGCACTATACTTAGCTCGTCAGCCAGATAACAGAGACTGAGAAGACACGGGGGCTCGGCGTCGTCCCATTACACCAGGTGAGGGCCACCTGAGCTATCCACCCCCTCCTAATTACCAGCCAATTATCTCCATACGCATGCCGTTCACCTCCACCGCCAGCACCAGCGACCCCTTTACAGGGGAAAATTGCTGTTGTTGTCTCGCCGTAGTGCTCACACACACACACACACACACACAAACGCACACACAAACATACACACACACGCACACACACAGCTGACACTGAATTCAGACAGACACACACACACTAGGGGCAAAGTTTAGCATTATTTAGGCACACGAACTCGCACTCACACACACACTCACACACCCAGTGGCCCTGTGGCACCACTTAGTCTCAGTGCTGGGACAGGGCCCTGAGAGGGGGTCCGTTGCGGGCCGGGGGAGAAGCGAGCCGTGCCCCCCGTTCCCAGAATTATTTGTGGAGGGCCCATTGTTTGGCGGCGCTGTATACAGTATTGTGCGCCGGCCGGCTGATTGTGTGTGTGTCTCCGCTCGTCAGCTTCTCGACTCGAAGCTGGTGGAGGGGGTAGAGGGACCGGTAGTATTGTTACTCCTCTCCTCCTCCTCTACACTTGTTGCCCATTCTCCTGCCTTCCTTCCCATCTGTTTCCCACTCTTCCTTCCCACCGCCAAGCAAGGTGTCTTACTCCACAGACCACTGCTACTTCTGCTGCTACTGTGTGTGTGTGTTATTGCTACTCAGCTGGAGGAAGCCAGGGAGTGTGGGGGGGCACATCAGCTTCTAGCAGTGCCACCTTTACTGGTTGTTGAAACACTTTGATCTGGTTCAAAATGCTTATGGACTTTATATGACCACATGTAATGTATGGAACATACCAGTATACATATCATATACAGTGAGCTCCAAAACTATTAGGACAGTGACACATTTTGGCTCTGGACTCCAGCATTTTGGATTTGAAATGATACAATGACAATGAAGTTAAAGTGCAGACTCAGCTTTAGTTTGAGGGTATTTTCATCCATATCGGGTGAACCATTTAGAAATTACAACACTTTTTGTACAATACATTTTGGACTGTCTAACTTTCTCACTCATCATTATTCACGATTATTGGTAATCAGGGTAGCATCCAAATTAATGTAGAAGTGTTTAGAAACATATTCTATTCTTATTAACATTAACATTTTAGTCATTTAGCAGACGCTCTTATCCAGAGCGACTTACAGTTAGTGAGTGCATACATTTTCATACTGGCCCCCCGTGGGAAACAAACCCACAACCCTGGCGTTGCAAGCGCCATGCTCTACCAACTGAGCTACAGGGGACTCTTATTTACAATAAAAGTGACTCCAAAAGGACACAATACATTATTTACCATTAATTTCTATTGGGCACAAAATAATCTAAAACACAACCAAAACAAACATCAAATGCATCCAACAAATGTGTAGTCACAAGCTTGATGTAGTCATTGCGTGCTATGAATATGGAACCAACTACTTAACTTTTTACTACTTTAACACACATATAAGTTAATTTGTCCCAATACTTTTGGTCCCCTGAAATGGGAGGACTATGTAAAAAAAGTGCTGTAATTTCAAAACGGTTCATCCGGTATGGATGAAAATACCCTCATATTTAAGCTGACAGTCAGCACTTTAACTTTATAGTCATTGTATCATTTATATCTCTGGTCCCACTAGCTCTGGTCCCTCTATCTCTGGTCCCACTAGCTCTGGTCCCACTAGCTCTGGTCCCTCTATCTCTGGTCCCACTAGCTCTGGTCCCACTAGCTCTGGTCCCACTAGCTCTGGTCCCTCTATCTCTGGTCCCACTAGCTCTGGTCCCTCTATCTCTGGTCCCACTAGCTCTGGTCCCACTAGCTCTGGTCCCACTAGCTCTGGTCCCTCTATCTCTGGTCCCACTAGCTCTGGTCCCACTAGCTCTGGTCCCACTAGCTCTGGTCCCACTAGCTCTGGTCCCTCTAGCTCTGGTCCCTCTATCTCTGGTCCCACTAGCTCTGGTCCCACTAGCTCTGGTCCCACTAGCTCTGGTCCCTCTATCTCTGGTCCCACTAGCTCTGGTCCCACTAGCTCTGGTCCCACTAGCTCTGGTCCCACTAGCTCTGGTCCCTCTAGCTCTGGTCCCTCTAGCTCTCCTCTCCCCTCAGACCTGGGTCGGGTACTGGGTCGGCTAGGCTGCATGGCTGTTAGCTGTTAGCTAAATTGACTTGATGAAAGTGGATTAGGACCTCCTACCTATTGGACAGACATCGACTCTGACAGTGTGTTGAAATGTGTAGGCTGATGAACAGGGCCCACCTGAGGTGCAGGGATCGTGTTCATTAGGCACCAAACGGAAGAATACTGGACTTGTCCAGTAAGAAACGCTCATTTTCGTTTTCAGTTGCAAAACGTTTAGCGACTGTGTGCCATAATGAACAGCTGATGGAGTGGAAGCAGAGTGATGGAGACACGCAGGGCAATGAGCTGAGGGGGATGCTGGGTAATGTAGTTCCTGTGCATTTCGTATGTAGGCCTGATGTACTGTCCCTGTCGTTCTTCTTTACTCTCTCCTTTTCTCTCTCGCTCTCTCTCTTTTTGTGTCTATCCCTATGAACCGTACCAATACCTTCCCAATTGTATTAATCACAAAAACGGGACAATACAATACTTTAAATGCATTTTAATGCCACCACTGTAGATATTAGATAACATAACCAACAGCTGAAATAGCCAACAACCTAACTTGTGGGACGTTTTTTGTTGTTGTTCAAATTAGGGATCAGTGGTGTTTAATTAAATGCTGAAATCTTCTCTCAGTCATTCACATTCATCCATTAAGCCTAGCATTGATAGTGGAGCTTAGAATCCTTTTTATTGGATTCTCTCTCCAGAATGTGACCAGAAAGCACTTTAGTACTCTAACTTAAACCAGGTTTTCCCATTGAAATAAAATATTTGATTACAGGCTGACTCTGGCCTCAGCTAGCTGTAGTTGTAGAGGGGGAGAGTAAAATTAAGAACAGAATTAATATCACATTTTCAAATAAAAATGATTTTTCGATGGCTTCCTGTGACAGCTTTCACACTTTTTCTCGAGTGCTCAAACATACACAGAGACACATTTACACACACACACACACACACACACACACACACACACACACACACACACACACACACACACACACACACACACACACACACACACACACACACACACACACACACACACACACAGACACACACTCAGAACAGGGCAGCACGGCTGGCCCTTAAATGTACATGGAGAGCTAACATGAATAATATGCATGTCAGTCTCTCCTGGCTCAGAGTGGAAGAGATATTGACTTCATCACTGCTTGTTTTTGTAAGAGGTGTTGACAAGCTGAATGTACCGAGCTGTCTGTTTAAACTACTATCACACAGCTCGGAAACCCATGCATACCCCACAAGACATGCCACCAGAGGACTCTTCACAATCCTCAAGTCAAGAACAGACTATGGGAGGCGCACAGTACTACATAGAGCCATGACTACATGGAACTCTATTCCACATCAGGTAACTGATGCAAGCAGTAGAATCAGATAAAACAAAACAGATAAAAATACACCTTATGGAGCTTATGGAACAGCAGGCACAGACACACATAAACACACTCTACACACACATGGATATTGTATTGTAGAAATGTGGTAGTACAGTAGTGGCCTGAAATGTAATGTAATGTAATATGTGTTATTGTATATAACTGCCTTAATATTGCTGGACCCCAGGAAGAGTAGCTGCTGCCTTGGCAACAGCTAATGGGGAGCCTTAACAAATACAAATACAAATAAATACACACACAAACACACATACACCATTCTCCTCAAACATAGCTATTTGTCAATATGTTATTTCTGTGTTTGTGTGTGTGCCTTATTACTCTGTCCTAACTTTGCAGTTATTTACTCGATTTTTCACTCTGTTTTTATTCAACTCATTTGTGGACATTTCTCTGTATGTTGGAACCAGGGTTGTTTGAAATATAGGGCCCAATTTTCAATAATGGCTATTGCTTTTGGTCTGAGCGAGCAGTTTTCCTCCCCACGTCCCTAATCTTTCCCTCTGCTGATATGAGAAGTGTTCTGGCCCCAGGCCTGGACAGTTAGGTAGATAACCACATGCGTGTGTGTGTTTGTGTGTGTGTGTGTGTGTGTGTGTGTGTGCGTTTGTACTGATGTCATATCCTGTAAGGTGTGTCCTTCTGCCCCAGCTCTTAATCTCTCCCCCCTATTTCTCTTTCATTGTACTGTTCTATTCGTTCTTATCCCTTCTCTATCTCTTCTATTCTCTCATTTATTGTTCCCTTTCTCCATCCATCCATCCATCCATCCATAAATTCATCCATCGTACCGTCTCCTTTTCTCCCCCTCCCACTCTTCCCCTCCTACCCCTCCCCCCTCCTGGGACCCCAGCATGGTCCCAGTACTCCAGGCAGGTCAGCGGCTGTGCTAACACTTTTGTCTTTGTGATTAATAGCACCGTGTATTGCCGTTAATTCACTGGCTAATGACTGGGAGCGCGGAGCGGGCTGGGAGTAATCGGGTGATATATGTGGGGAGGCTGCACCCGTGGCAGAGGTGAAAATCATTTCCACCAAGTCAGATAGCGGTGCAGTGCGGAACGCGAGCCCCGTCGAACCTCTCTCTCACGTTCCCTCTCCCTCTTAATAAACATTTATGTATTTTATTTTCTCTGTCTCTGTCTCTGTCTCTGTCTCTGTCTCTGTCTCTCTCTCTCTCTCTCTCTCTCTCTCTCTCTCTCTCTCTCTCTCTCTCTCTCTCTCTCTCTCTCTCTCTCTCTCTCTCTCTCTCTCTCTCTCTCTCTCTCTCTCTCTCTCTCTCTCTCTCTCTCTCTCTCTCTCTCTCTCTCTCTCTCACTCTCTCTCTCTCTCTCTTTCTCTCTCTCTCTCCACACTGCTGTGGATCTCAACAAAAGAGTCAGGAAAAACAACAGCAACAGAGGAATAATTAAGCCGGGTAGTCTCATTGAGGTGACCTGGATTTGTGTGTGGGGGGGGGGGGCTGTGCTTGTTTCAGTTTGATGCTATGAGCTAGTTTCCACTCTCTCTCTCTCTCTCTGTCTCTGTCTCTTTCATTCTCTCTCTCTTTCTCTCCTCTAATTCAGTCCTATTACATCATGCAAAATAAACACTCACTGGTCTTATAATGTTCCAGATTGGATAGAGAAACAATACTGATTCCCCCTTTAGCCCCTCTGCACTTACAAACGCAATACTTCAAATTTCAAACGTAAAAACGTCTCATTTTAAAATCATAAATAGATTTAATGTAACAAAGAATGCTTTATTTGAAAAGCAGATATGGTGTATGAAAGGGTTCTGTGTGCATGTGCAAGTGTATGTGTGCATTCTGTGAGGAGGTGTAGGCTACTATGAGGAGGTTTGCCTCCTGCGTGGGCACTCACCTTTACAGGCTCTCTAGCTGTCACTCACTGCACTCTGAGTGGACTGTCTGCCGTTCACAATGGAAGGGATCTGGCTGTGTAAGTACATGTTGAGAGACGGAGAGAAAAATGGATGGATGGAGGGGATGGGAGGGGGAGATGGAGGGAACGGGGAGAGGGGATGACTGAAGGAAAGAGGAAGGAAATAAAGTGCATTCAGTGCACCGGCGGTCACGAGTCATGACAGCAGTCAAATTCCACGTGACCATTTAGTAATGGTAACTAGGCTTCTCCAAGCTCTGATGCTGCTGATGGTCATCAGTAGCTTACCAAACTTGCTAACTGCCTGGTATTCAGCACTCTATTGTCCCTCTAATCACTCTGACATCAATGCAAAAGTAATCAAAAATCAAATCAAACACTTCATGAGAGCCCATGAGCTCACGTCGCACAACATTTCTATAGGCTATGCAATTGCGTGAGAAAAAAATGTTTTGATGGCCTCTATTAAAAAGAGGAGGATCCCATCAGCTTTCTATAAGCTAGGCCTAATATATTTATTTCTCAACTTTCCTAATATGAACCACATTGCTTCGCTTTACAACAGCCTACCTGTCTGGCATGAAAATGAGCCATGGGAAAAGCGTCCTCCATTCACTCCATTTCACCCTGTTTTGAGAAAGGTACATGGTAATTGTCCATTCCAAATCAAAACTAATTTCACACTTATTTGATTTAGGATATGTAAAGACAATATTAAATTAAGAATAGTCTGATGGTTGACAATATTCAGGCTGTAACACAACACAATGAGGAAAAAGTCAAGGGCTGTGAATCAGTTATTACAGACTGAATTTAAAAATAATTAAATTAAAGATTTTGTGTGTCTAGCCTACACACAATACCCCATAATGTCAAAGTGGAATTATGTTTTTAGAAATAAAAAATGAAAAGCTGAAATGTCTTGAGTCAATAAGTATTCAACCCCTTATGTTCAGGAATAGCAATTTGCTTAACAAGTTACATAAGTTACATGGACTGTTTAACATGATTTTGACTACCTCATCTCTGTACCCCACACATGCAATTATCTGTAAGGTCCCTCAGTCGAGCAGTGAATTTCAAACACAGATTCAACCACAAAGACCAGGGAGGTTTTCCAGTGCCTCGCAAAGAAGGGTGTGACACGTACTGGGTATACGAAGAGGCAGGACGCAGACGCAGGAATTAACAAGGTCAAGGTTTACTTAACAATGAGCAAGATAAATAACAAAG